>NW_027199478.1:0-31761 GCF_038502225.1 Cherax quadricarinatus | reverse complement strand
AGAGAAGTAGAAAAAGGTATGGCCCCTTATTGCAAAAGTCTTATTTCCCTTCAGGAAAACTCAGAAACAACTAAAGTAAAGACCTTTAGAGATATTGGAGCATATTGCTCACTTGTAAGAGAGGGAATATTACCCCTTTCAGAGAATACTTCTTTGAATTCCTCTGTTTTATTGGAAGCATTTGGAGGAGCTATATATTCTGTTCCTTTGCATAAAATTTATGTGCAGTGCAAATATTACACTGGGTACTTGACTGTAGGTGTCTCAAAAGGATTTCCCATGAAAGATGCCATGTTATTACTGGGTAATAACATTACTACTGTTAGTTCGTGTCCTGAACCTATAATGATTAATTCTTCTCCGGTGTTGGCCATAACTCGGGCAACATCCCAAGGGTTGTCTGGAGGGAATGATGACCTATCATTGGACGACTCCGATCTCGGAATAGCCACGTTGTTTTATGAGGCACACCGGCCGGAGCCTCGTAAATCAAGTGAACAGACCCCGATCAAGCCTTCCTATTCCCAGGTTGCAGGATTGCCAGATGTCTCTGTTTCCATGCCCGAGGGACTGTCCTTCCGGGAGGAACAACGAAAGAACCCATTCTCTTGTCTCCAGACTTCTCCAAACCTTTTTCATTACAGGTTGATGCTTGTGAGTCTGGGGTTGGGGCAGTACTATTACAAATCGGGAACAAGGAGTTGCAGCCTGTAGCATACTTTTCAGCCAAGTTCCAGCCACATCAGAGGGCTTACTCTACCATTGAAAAAGAAGCCCTCGTGCTGGTTCTGGCTTTGGAGCATTTCGATGTTTATGTGGGCCAGACATCGCAGGTGGTCACAGTCTACAGTGATCACAATCCTCTAGTATATCTTCAAGCCATGAAGAACCACAACACAAGGCTTATGCGCTGGACGCTAAGCCTGCAACCATATAATCAGTCCATTAAATATATTGCCGGCAAAGAAAATATGTTGGCAGACTCTTTATCTAGAGTATAATATTTTATTTAGGTTAGGATGTTATTTGTGGTAACCCCTTTTCATGCTCTTTTTTTTTTATCCCCTGGTGTGTGTTTTTTTTTTTTTTTAGTGAGGGGATGCGGGCTATCGTCCGCCTGTATCTTGGACCTATGCTAGCCTGTCTGACTGCTGTCTCACTCTAAGTTTAGGGTTTGGCTTTTGGTCACGAGAAAAGCTGAGCTCTATCTAAGAGTTGGATGGTGGAGAGGAAAGGCGGTCCCATTATTTTGTGCCATGGCGGCACGGTTTCCACTGGGAGGTGGCAGCCTAATCCTGAGCCTTCTCGGGGTGGGGGTGTGGCATGCAAAGAGTACGTAACCTTTATTCGGCGCATGTACACACCCTCATTTACAGGCTATCTCCCCCAACCAGCGAACCAGGTTGCTAAGAGTTGATGATGGGGCCCCATCGTTCAACTAGTGACCAGGTTCTAGCCAATAAGAAGATGGTTTTGGCAATCGCAGAGGTTATGTGGGTACCGCTCTCCTGTCTGCCCTTGTCATTTCCAATCTAGAGCTGGTTGAAGCACGGTCTGCTATCTTGTGGCTTCTATTTCTGCTTTGCTTACCGTGGAGTGCACTATACTTATCACTGTACATAGTGTACATATTGCTGTTCTAAACTGGTGAAGGATAATATAAGTCTAAACTTTTTCTACTGTGTTTATTTGCTCCCATTACACCCGGGGTAACAGGCCATTTGGAATCCTGGGTTGTAATAAGGGGAGAGAGAGAGGAAGGTGCGGGAAAAGGCTATGAGAGAGAGAAATGCTGGGGAGGGGAGAGAGAGAGAAAGAGAGAGAGAGAGAGAGAGTATGAGTGCGTAGTTGTTTGTATATTTGTGTTTGTGTGAATGAGTGAGTGTGGGAGTGAGGGTGGGAGCGTGTGTGTGGGTTATCACCTAATTGTGGTTGCAGGGGTCAAGACTCAGCTCCTGACCCCGTGTGTTAGTTACCATTTTGTCCTAGGCACATGTCGATTAGACACTAGGCCTGTTGTATATGCAAGCGTGTATGTGTGTGTGTGTACTCATCTCACCTAGCTGTACTCACCTAGTTGAGGTTGCAGGGGTCGAGTCCTAGCTCCTGGCCCCGTCTCTTCACTGGTCGCTACTAGGTCACTCTCCCTGAACAGTGAGGTTTATCATACCTCTGCTGTGTGTGTGTGTGTGTGTGTGTGTGTGTGTGTGTGTGTGTGTGTGAGTGTGTCTGTGTTAGTTACCATTTTGTCCTAGTCACATGTCGATTAGACACTAGGCCTATTGTATATGCATGCGTGTATGTGTGTGTGTGTGTACTCACCTCACCTAGCTGTACTCACCTAGTTGAGGTTGCAAGGGTCGAGTAGAGAGAGAGAGAGAGAGGGAGAGAGAGAGGGAGAGGAAGAGAGAGAGAGGGAGAGAGAGAGGGAGAGAGAGAGGGAGAGAGGGAGAGGGAGAGAGAGAGGGAGAGGAAGAGAGAGAGAGGGAGAGAGAGAGGGAGAGAGAGAGGGAGAGAGAGAGAGAGAGAGAGAGAGAGAGTGTGTGTGTGTGTGTGTGTGTGTGAGCACTCCAGTTGTTTGTCCCAGAAATAATGCACCTCACTTATATGTATCCATAATACTAATAAAATATCATTAATAATAAGAGTAATTGTAATAATTATAATACTAGCGTGTGTTGACGAGCGTTTCCTTCACCCAGGTTTGTACTACCTTTTACTACATGTGTACCCAATACTTGCTTCTCAGATTGTATTGTCTTTGTGTCTGTGTCTGTGTCTGTGTCTGTGTCTGTGTCTGTGAGTGTGTGTGTGTATGTGTGTGTGTGTGTGTACTCACCTAATTGTGATTCCAGGGGTAGAGACTCAGCTCCTGGCCCCGCCTCTTCACTGGTTGCTAATGGGTCACTCTCCCTGCACTATGAGCTTTATCATACCTCTTCTTAAAGCTATGTATGGATCCTGCCTCCACTATATCGCTTCCCAAACTATTCCACTTCCTGACTACTCCGTGACTGAGGAAATACTTCCTAACATCCCAGGATGGGTAATATCCTCTTAATTAGTAATTTTGAAATACTGTAACTACCGGATTTTTGCTTTATAGTGTTACTGACAGAAATTATTGCAGCTTCAATGCATTTTCCCCGTCTTAAGTCGTCTTCTTTAGTTACTAGTTTAGCTTCATTGAATTTCATGAGGTGTCCAACATCGTCCCTATGTTGAATACATGCGTTTTTGCGGTCATCATTTCTGCAAGCATTTTTGTGTTCTGCTATTATCCTAATGTCAAGAGTTCTGGCTGTTTCCCCTACATATACTTTGTCACACACCCCACATGGTATAGTGTAAATTCCTGCATTTGTGCCAGTATCATGCTTGGGTTTTTGTATCAGGTTCCTAATAGTAGTTGAAGAGCTGGTAGATATTTTAGCCAGTTTTCTGTCAAACATTTTTGAAATATTAGTGGCAACGTTGCTGACCGGTAAAACGATGCAACTGTTGTAAAGTAAAAGCCGTTACTGTTTGTAACGGCTTTATAAAGCTCCTGGAGAGCGAAACGTTGACACAATAAAATGTCACATTAGTTGCACTTGTGTCCTTTTACTTTACATATTGTCGGTAATTCTACCAACTTTATTGACTGGTGTTGGTCTTGCTGAGGATACGTGTCGCACGTTTCCTGCAGTCACGTATGAAGTGTAGTGAACTAAAAGAGTTGGTGATGTATGGGCATTCTTCTTCGAGGAACTGCGGACTGGAAATTCTGTAGGCTCTCAGAAAGAAGCCAATAACTACCCCTCTTTTAGTTCTTGTGTCATGGTGAGAGAAGAAATGTAGAAGATCGTTCTTGTAGGTAGGTTTCCGGTAGACTTTAAAAGAAAGTCTGTTTTCCCTTGTGCGTAGGAGAACGTCGAGAAAAGGTAATTGGTTGTCCTTCTTCTCCTCTAGTGTAAATTTAATATTAGGTTCCAGAGTGTTGATGGCGTTGAGGATGCCACGTACGTCTAGATTTTTGGGTACAATGACCAAAATATCATCAACATACCTCATCCATGTAACTGAACAAGGGATGTTACTGAGGATCCGTCTGGATTCCAGGTCCTCCATATATAAATTGGCAAGAACTGCACTAAGGGGGGATCCCATGGCTAGTCCGAAGAGTTATTTGTATTTCTTGTCCTCAAACCTAAAACAGTTATAACGAACACAAAGTTCGACAAGGCTCACAAAATCTTGGCGGGGTACAGGTAACTCTGTATCATCGTTAATCACCCTGCGAAGAAGATCAATGGCTTTTACAACTGGGACATTGGTGACTAAGGCAGTCACGTCAAAACTTGCATGCTTCTTATCACTCATGTCGAGATCCCTGATACGGTTAAGGAGGTCACCCGAATGTTTTAGGTGAGCCTGACTGATTGTACCCAGGAGCTTAGACAAATATTTAGCCAAAACTCCTGCCAGCCTGTGTGGGGTGCTGCCGATTCCAGATGTAATGGGTCTCATAGGCACATTTGGTTTGTGGGTTTTTGGTAAACCATAAAGTCTTGCTGATTTGGGGTTGGTAGGGATGAGGCGCAAGAGCTTTTTACCTTCTTCTGATTTCCTGAGTATGCTGCGGGTCTTACTGAGAAAGGAATCTGTTTCTTTCTTCCATGCATATTCGGGGAAGGAAACGTATGTGTTGGAGTCGTTCAATAAATCTTGCAAGGAACATAGTTCCTTGACAATGTGAGTAGTCACGAAAGCGCTTGGAATTCCACTACTCTTTCACAATGGTTGTTTTGTATGTATATATATATATATATATATATATATATATGTGCAAGGAATTCGCGAGAGCATGCGAAATATACACAAACACTGATCTCTGGCTGAAGGAGACTCGAACCTACGAACCTTAGGACAAGGTACGCAGTGCTTTACCAATCTACCCACACTGGAAATACCTTGGTGTGTAGCATGCGCTACACGTTTGATCCAAGGCAGCCAGCTTTCAGGGAGAAGGCTTACAGCTTTTCATCTCATCCCCTGCATGCATCAGCCTTACTAGAGATTTGAACAATGCAAGGAATTCGCGAGAGCATGCGAAATATACACAAACACTGAAAGCTGGCTGCCTTGGATCAAACGTGTAGCTCATGCTACACGCCAAGGTATTTCCAGTGTGGGTAGATTGGTAAAGCACTGCGTACCTTGTCCTAAGGTTCGTAGGTTCGAGTCTCCTTCAGCCAGAGATCAGTGTTTATATATATATATATATATATATATATATATATATATATATATATATATATATATATATATATATATACTCTAGGCATGAAGCTTCACACACGCTCTAGGCATAAAGCTTCCTTCTCTAGGCATAGGGCTTCATTCTCTAGGCATGGAGCTTCATACAAAATCCAGGCAAGAGCTTCATACATATTCCAGACGTAGAGCTTCATACATACTCCAAGCATGGAGGTTCATACATATTCCAGGCATAGAGGTTCGTACATACTAATGGGTAGAGCTTAATACATACTTCAGGCGTAGAGTTTCATACGTATTCTAGGCATGTAGTTTCATACATGTTCCAAGCATGGAGCTTCATACATACTCGAGGCATGGAGCTTCATGCATACTCGAGGCATGGAGCTTCATACATACTCCAATCATGGAGCATCATACTTATTCCAGGGATTGAGCTTCATACATACATACTTCATACATACTACAGGCATTGAGCTTCATACATAGTCCAGGTATAGGGCTTCATACATACCCCAGGTTTTGAGCTTCGTATATACTGCAGGCATGGAGCTTCATACATACTCCAGGTATGGGGCTTCATACATACTCCAGGCTTGGAGCTTCATACATACTCCAGGCATGGAGCCTGATACATACTCCAGGCATGGAGCCTGATACATACTCCTGGCATGGAGCTTCATACATACTCCAGGCATGCATCTTCATACATACTTCAGGCATCGAACTTCATACATTCTCCAGGCATGGAGCTTCATACATACTCCAGGCATGGTGCTTCGTACTTACTCCATTCATGGAACTTTATACATTCTCCAGGCATGGAGCTTCATACATACTCCAGGCATGGTGCTTCATGCATTCTCCATGCATGGAGCATCACACATACTCCAGGCATGGAGCTTCATACATACTCTAGGCATGGAGCTTCATACAGACTCCAGGCATTGACCTTCATACATGCTCCACGAATGGAGCCTCATACATACTCCAGGCATGGAGCTTCATACATACTCCAGACTTTAAGCTTCGTACATACTCCAGGCATTCAGCTTCATACATGCTCCTGGAATGGAGTTTCATACATACTCCAGGCATGGAGCTTCATACATACTCCAGGCGTAGAGCTTCATGCATGGTCCAGGCGTAGAGCTTCATACATACCCCAGGCGTAGAGCTTCATTCATACTCTAGGCGTAGAGCTTCATACATACTCCAGGCATGGACTCTCACACACACACTCCAGGTGACGTATGGACTCTCACACACACTCCAGGTGACGTATGGACTCTCACACACACTCCAGGTGAAGTATGTACTCTCACACACACTCCAGATGAAGTATGGACTCTCACACACACTCCAGGTGAAGTATGGACTCTCACACACACTCCAGGTGAAGTATGGACTCTCACGCACACTCTAGGTGAAGTATTGACTGTCTGCCAGCTTAGTTCATATTTCGCGGCACTAAGGTGCTCCCCTCTCTAGCCAGCCCAGGTCAGTGGGACGCTGGTCCCACACGCTCTCACTCACTCAGCGGCCTAGAAGCAAGACACAAGTCCTACTAGCTCTCTCCCTAGTGGGATGGCCCTCCCCGGCCATGGTCACAACACAGCCTGTGTACCCACCACGACTTTGCAAATAAAATAAAGAAACCTCCGAAGACGTATCATTTACTCCACACCACTGCATCACAAAATAATCTGGTTATATTGGCACGGAGCACCAACACACTCCATGTTAGTGGGATAAAGTACCAACACACTCCATATTAATGGCAATGAACGTAAGAAACTAGTAGCACCACAGCAGGCCTGTTGGCCCATGCTTGGCACGTCCGTCTTGTTTTTAAATCTTCCCAAGATTTTCGCTTCATTGACGCTACTCAAGATTTTGTTCTACTCATCCACAACTCTATTGCCAAACCAGTACTTTACCACATCTTTTATAAATCAAATTTTTTTCAACTTAAATCCATTACTGCGAGTCCTATCTTGGTTAGATACTTTTAGCAAGTTATTTATATCGTCTCCTTTCCTTTCTTCTTCAGTTATATCCCCCAAATTCTACGTCTTTCCCGAGAGTGCAGATTCAGTGCTTCAGTTTATTCTCCTAAGAAAGATCTCTGATATGTGGATTCAGTTTTGTCAAATTCTATGTATGTTTTCCGGCGTATTTACGGTCATAATCTAAATGAGGCCTAACCAACGATATACTGAATTGAAGTTTTGACCTGAGGATTCCTATTATTGATAGTAGGTTAGTGAGGTAGTAAGTTTGTTGACAACAGCCACCCAGGGAGGTACTACCGTCCTGCCAGGTGACTGTGAAACAGAAACCTGTAAATGTTTTACATGATGGTAGGATTGCTGGTGTCTTTTTCTGTCTCATAAACTCGCTGGATAACAGGTCTATCTTGCTACTTCTACTTACACTTAGGTCACACTACACAGGCCTGCACATGCATATGCATATGTATACATACACACATCTAGGTTTTTCTTCATTTTTCTAAATAGCTCTTGTTCCTCTTTATTTCCTCTATTGTTCATGGGAAAGTGGAAAAGAATCTTTCCTCCGTAAGCCATGCGTGTCGTATGAGGCGACTAAAATGCCGGGAGCAATGGTCTAGTAACCCCTTCTCATGTAAATTTTTACTAAAAAAGAGAAGAAAAACATTTTAAAACTGGGATGCTTGAACGTGCTTGGATGTTGTGCGGATGACATAAAAGAGATGATTGCTGATGTTATGAATGAAAAGAAGTTGGATGTCCTGGCCCTAAGCGAAACAAAGCTGAAGGGGGTAGTGGAGTTTCGGTGGGGAGAAATAAATGGGATTAAGTCAGGAATATTTGAGAAAATTAGAGCTAAGGAAGGGGTAGCAATAATGTTGAAGGATCAGTTATGGAAGGAGAAGATGGAATATAAATGTGTAAATTCAAGGATTATGTGGATTAAAATAAGGGTTGGATGCGAAAAGGGGGTCATAATAAGCGTGTATGCACCTGGAGAAGAAAGGAGTGTAGAGGAGAGAGATTTTCGAAGATGTTAAGCGAATGTTTAGGAACCTTTGAACCAAGTGATAGAGTAATTGTGGTAGACCTAAATGCTAAAATAGAAGAAACGTTTATGGAGGGTGTGGCAGGTAAATTTGGGGTGTCGGGTGTAAATGATAATGGGAGCCCTTTGATTGAACTTTGTATAGAAAGGGGTTTAGTTATAGGTAATGCATATTTTAAGAAAAAGAGGATAAATAAGTATACAAGATATTATGAAGGGCGTAATGACAGTAGTTTGTTGGACTACGTATTGGTAGATAAAAGACTGTTGAGTAGACTTCAGGATGTACATGTTTATAGAGGGGCCACAGATATATCAGATCACTTTTTAGTTGTAGCTACAGTGAGAGTAAAAGGTAGATGGGATGCAAGGAAAATAGAAGCAGTAAGTAAAATAGAGGTGAAGGTTTATAAACTGAAAGAGGAGGGAGTAAGAGTAAGGTATAAATAACCATTGGAGGATAGATGGGCTAATGAGAGCATAGGTAATGGGGTCGAAGAGGTATGGGGTAGGTTTAAAAATGTAGTGTTAGAGTGTTCAGCAGAAGTTTGTGGTTACAGGAAAGTGGGTGCGGGAGGGAAGAAGAGCGATTGGTAGAATGATGATGTAAAGAGAGCAGTAAGGGAGATAAAGTTAGCATATGAGAGTTTTTACAAAATAGACATGATGCTAGGAGGGAAGAGTATATGGAGAGAAAAAAAGAGGTTAAGAGAGTGGTGAAGCCATGTAATAAGAGAGCAAATGAGAGAGTGGGTGAGAGGTTATCAACAAATTTTGTTGAAAATAAGAAAAAGTTTTGGAGTGAGATTAACAAGTTGAGGAAGCCTAGAGAACAAATGGATGTGTCATTTAAAAATAGGAATGAAGAGTTATGAAATGGAGAGTTAGAGGTATCGGGAAGATGGAGGGAATATTTTGAGGAATTGTTAAATGTTGATGAAGATAGGGAAGCTGTGATTTCGTGTATAGGGCAAGGAGGAATAACATCTTGTAGGAGTGAGGAAGAACCAGTTGTGAGTGTGGGGGAAGTTCGTGAGGCAGTAGGTAAAATGAAAGGGGGTAAGGCAGCCGGGATTGATGGGATAAAGATAGAAATGATAAAAGCAGGTGGGGATATAGTTTTGAAGTGGTTGGTGCTATTATTTAATAAATGTATGGAAGAGGGTAAGGTACCTAGGGATTGGCAGAGAGCATGCATAGTTCCTTTGTATAAAGGCAAAGGGAACAAAAGAGAGTGCAAAAATTATAGGGGAATAAGTCTGTTGATTATACCTGGTAAAGTGTATGGAAGAGTTGTTACTGAAAGAATTAAGAGTAAGACGGAGAGTAGGATAACAGATGAGCAAGGAGGCTTTAGGAAAGGTAGGGGGTGTGTGCACCAAGTGTTTACAGTGAAACATATAGGTGAACAGTATTTAGATAAGGTTAAAGAGGTTTTTGTGGTATTTATGGATTTGGAAAAGGCGTATGACAGGGTGGTAGGGGGCCAATGTGGCAGATGTTGCAGGTGTATGGTATAGGTGGCAGATTACTGAAAACAGTGAAGAGTTTTTACGAGGATAGTGAGGCTCAGGTTAGAGTATGTAGGAAAATGGGTGATTATTTCTCAGTAGGCCTAAGACAAGGATGTGTGATGTCACCGTGGTTGTTCAATATATTTATAGATGGGGTAGTAAGAGAAATGAATGCGAGGGTCTTGGCAAGAGGTGTGGAGTTAAAATATAAAGAATCAAACACAAAGTGTGAGTTGTCGCAGTTGCTTATTGCTGATGACACTCCGCACATGGGAAATTCTGAAGAGAAGTTGCAGAGGTTGGTGGATGAATTTGGTAGGGTGTGCAAAAGAAGAAAATTAAAAGTGAATATATGAAAGAGTAAGGTTATGAAGATAACAAAAAGATTAGGTGACGAAAGACTGAATATCAGATTGGAGGGAGAGAGTATTGAGGAAGCGAATGTATTCATATATTTAGGAGTTGGCTTGTCAGCATATGGATCTATGAAAGATGAGGTGAATCATAGAATTGATGAGGGAAAAGGGTGAGCAGTGCACTTAGGAGTCTTTGGAGACAAAGAACCTTGTCCTTGGAAGCAAAGAGGGGAATGTATGAGAGTATTGTTTTACCAACGCTCTTATATGGGTGTGAAGCATGGGTGATGAATGTTGCAGCGAGGAGAAGGCTGGAGGCAGTGGAGATGTCATGTCTGAGGGCAATGTGTGGTGTGAATATAATGCAGAGAATTCGTAGTTTGGAAGTTAGGAGGAGGTGCAGGATTACCAAAACTGTTGTCCAGAGGGCTGAGGAAGGGTTGTTGAGGTGGTTCGGACATGTGGAGAGAATGGAGCGAAACAGAATAACTTCAAGAGTGTATCAGTCTGTAGTGGAAGGAAGGCGGGGTAGGGGCCGGCCTAGGAAAGGATGGAGGGAGGGGGGAAAGGAGGTTTTGTGTGCGAGGGGCTTGGACTTCCAGCAGGCATGCGTGAGCGTGTTTGATAGGAGTGAATGGAGACAAATGGTTTTTAATACTTGACGTTCTGTTGGAGTGTGAGCAAAGTAACATTTATGAAGGGGTTCAGGGAAACCGGCAGGCCGGACTTGAGTCCTGGAGATGGGAAGTACAGTGCCTGCACTCTGAAGGAGGGGTGTAAATGTTGCAGTTTAAAAACTGTAGTGTAAAGCACCCTTCTGGCAAGACAGTGATGGAGTGAATGATGGTGGAAGTTTTTCTTTTTCGGGCCACCCTGCCTTGGTGGGAATCGGCCAGTGTGATAATAAAAATAATAAATATATTTTTTTATATGAAACCAAGAATACTATTAACATTATTGCGAACACGTACGCACTGTTGTCTTGGCTTCAGAGTACTGCTTGCCAGAACTCCTAAATCTTTTTCACATTCGGAGTGACTGACATTTGCATTATTCATTTTATAAGCGCCATTGTTATACACTTTTCCCAGGCTTAGAAGTGAGCGCTCAAGTATTTATACTAGAAGAGGTGTTTAATGGCATTTTCTAGTATCTAACCTTTTTCTGGGGTACGTGAAAGGTAAAGTTGCACATATTTGGGGAGGAGGACACGACTTCTCGTATTAAATCGTTCTTATAAGGTTTTATTGTAGGTCCTGAGTAGGGCTGTATTACGCCTTTGTATAATTATTGGTTGCTTTCTCTGCCTACTTTTGTATCAAATTATGTACTCCATTTGTCACTTTTTTGTATGGCTCTTGGGAAATAAAAAGATTAGTTTGATTTTTAATTTTAGGTAAGTTCCCTCACCCTATGTGGCTCTAAACTGCAGTTTATATAGCATATACATAACTCCAGCACTGAAAAATAAAATGGGACTAAATCACTGCCTTTGGCTGAGATTTCCCTCAGCTATATTCATATCATTTCTGTTTTAATTATGTATTAAAATAACAGCCAGTTTATCTATCTGCAAATAATAAAAGTCTATTAAACGATAGGTAACATTTTTGAAACCTTGTATACAATTTTATTATACTTATTTCTATCTGCTCTCCGACATCAACCACAGGAACAAATGCGTGAATATCTGGTGGCCTGGTGGTTAACACTCTCGCTTCACACGGTGAGGGCCTGGGTTCGATTCCCAGCCAGAGTAGAAACATTGGGCGTGTTTCTTTCCACCTGTTGTCTATGTTCCCCATCAGTAAAATGGGTACCTGGGTGTTAGTCGACTGGTGTGGGTCGCATCCTGGGACACTGACCTAAGGAGGCCTGGTCACAGACCGGGCCGCGGGGGCGTTGACCCCCGGAACTCTCTCCAGATGAACTCTCTCCAGATGGTGTAGCCACTGTAGTTACCAGACTGTCAGGTGAAACATGCACTCAACTTCCGACTTTACTTCTGCCTCATCAATAAAGATGTGTATTGTTCACTGATAAGCCGCAGTTCCAGGAAAAGACAACTTCGAGGTCAACGGAAACAAGGAGCACTCAGGTGTTCATGCACGGCAAACACAGTCGTTGCCTCAGGTGTTCATGCACGACAAACACAGTCGTTGCCTCAGGTTAACGAGAGAATTATTCTTGTAATTTTATTCATGGTAAAGTGAAGAAACATACAGGAACAGGGAAATAGGAGGTAACCAGCTTTCACCCCGAGGAAGGGAAGAGCAGCTCCCTTCACGCTCATCGAGACATCCCTTGAAGGGCCTGAGGAGAGATGGTAAAGCCAGTGCCACCGAGGACGTCCACAGAAAAGTGTCTATCAAAACTGGAAATCTTAATAAAATATAGAGGCTGTGTAGATTATTTTATAGTCAAGTTTGTGACCGTGCTTGTGTCTTTTTCGGAGTGCTGGAACAACAAGTGGAACTTGTCCAGAGTACACTATCCCTCACCTCACTGGAGCTCTCTCATGAGTTTAATTAAATTTCTTTACTGTAAAGTTCTCCATAAATCCAGTTTTCTTATTTTGTTTTAATTTTTCATAATTTCTGTATATCATAAGGAAGATTAATATACATTTTAAACATTATTATATACTTTAATTATCTTACATTTGTGCAATTGCATATCAAGCAAAAACTGATGTGGAACCCTACTGAACTAAAAAAAAAAAATGTTATGTGAATTTTGAAATAAATCTATGGAAATTGCACTTATTCCTTATTGAACGACTGAGACAAGATTGTGACTGCTCTTGTCCTCCATTACCGAACTAATTCTCATCATCATATTGTTTTCCAACAACTTCAAAGATCTTTTTCATAGCTCTTACCGTCTCAGTGATGAGGTTGTTCAGAGAGAAATCTGGACTGGGACTGACCGAGGGAATGAAGATCCAATAACCGTCTTCAGATGCACTTTCAGCACTTCATGTGGTCTTAAGAAATATGTGCAGCGAGTCTGGTGACGAGTCATTCATTTGTTGTTGCTTTTCTGTTGGAGGTTATGAGACGACCCATTTAACTTACTAGATGAGTTTCGGCCAATATATCAGCAATGAAGACTTGAAGTTAATCCAAAAAGGCCAAAAGTTATTATAAAGAAACAAATATCCCAAAATCTTAAATAACTAGAATTAATTCGGTCGATATGCGTTCCGAGGAAGGTATCCCTGTATTGCACATACTTGACCCATGTACCAAAATGCGCGTGAGAGGAATTCTGAAGATCATTGCATGTGTTTCTAATGCCCTTAAATATTAGCACTGAAGATCTGAATTAAATCATAAAAGATATTCACAAGTGACTACATGCTGTCTAACATTCCAGTTTCTTCAATAAATATGGTAAATTTGGACATACTAAGTACAAAATTTATTCAGACTTTCTACTAAGGAACATCAACTTTGCAGTCCAACTGAAGAAAGATTCTCTCGTTATCTCAGTGACCAGTGTACTAAAACACACCAGCACGTCAAGTCTGAAACTTCTCAGACGTTGAATAATGAGGCACTTTGCAAAATTTGGAAATCTTTATTTCGGAAACGTTTCTCCAACCAGTGGCTTCTTCAGTCCATTAAAGAGAAGAATGGAGGAAAATAAGGTGGAGTTTGAGGTAATCAATCCCTGTCGGTCAAGCAGTCAATCAATCTTGAGAATAGTACAGCATATGCACAGAGAAGTAGTATATATACTTCAGACAGGTGAACTGAAGCAGCTGGAGGTGGAGTTACCAGTGGAAAAATCCACTAGAGTAAGTCAAGCCTATAGGCTAGGCAAGTTTTGAAGTATTTCCTATATCAAGATCCCAAGGCGTTGCTGTGTCTGTGCTTATGATGAACTTTTCTCAAGACTGATTGATTAAACACATTGACTCAAGGCTGATTATCTGAATCTCCTCATTTTCTGCCATTCTCCTCTGTATTAGACTGAAGAAGCCACTGGCAGGCGAAACGTTTCCACAATAAGCATTAACAAATCTTGCACAATTGTCTCATTCCTCAATTTGTCGGTTTTCTGAACCATTTGAACCACACATTGCTCTCAGAAGTTGCATTATCAAGTTTTCAACGTTGAAGGGTTGAAGGCAGTCAGCTGAGCCACTTACAAATTATCCCATGACAACCAGTGTGCCAATTTTCCCAACTGATTCCATCTTAAAGACAAATTCGAAGCTGATGACACTAAAATCAGTATAAACTTTTCTCTAAGTAAGATTTTCCAGTGTTCAAAGTTTAAGTAAATAAGTTAGTGTGACAAATAAGAATGGTAAATAAGTAAATACGTAATCATGTAAGAAAACGAGCAACTATTTAAATGGCATTTACGCTTTAGGAAAAAAACATACAAGCTTTTAACAATGGTGGTGAGGGAACACAAATGTTAGGGGCTCAAAATAGTGTTTTGCTGTTTAAAAACGAAATTAGAAGATTGGTTCCTACACACTTAAACATTCCAGTAACAATCTCAGATTTCTGTTAAGAAGGTGTTGATAGGTAAGTTTGAAGCTGATTGGAAGAGACGTTCTCAAGGTGTCACATGAAAACCAAATCCACGGGGCATCTGCGTGTATACCTGGAGTATACCTGGAGAGGGTTTCGGGGTCAACGCCCCAGTGGCCCGGTCTGTGACCAGGCCTCATGGTAGATCAGGGTCTGATCAATCAAGCTATTACTGCTGGCTGCAAGTACACCGACGTACGAACCACAGCCTGGCTGATCAGGTACTGACTTCAGGTGCCTGTCCAGAGCCTTCTGAAAATAGCTAGGGGTCTATTAGTAATCCCCTTTTGTATGCTGAGAGGAAGTTGAACGGTCCTGGGCCCCTGACACTTATTGTGTTGTCTTTTATCGTGATAGTGGCACCCCTGCTTTTCATTGGGGGGATGTTGCACCGCCTCCCGAGTCTTTTGCTTTCAAAGGGGATGATTTTCGTTTGCAAATTTGGTACTAATCCCTCTAGGAATTTCAAGTGTATGTAAGAACATAAGAAAGAAGGAACACTGCAGTAGACCTACTGGCCCATGCGAGGCAGGTCCATGTCACCTCTCGGGTTAGACCAATGACCCACCTAGTCAGGTCACATCCGCTTAAGGAAGGGGCACGGCATCAGACCCACTAGCACCAGCTAGTCAGGTCCAAGTCACACCCACCCACACCCATTTATGTATTTATCTAACCTATTTTTAAAACTACACAACGTCTTAGCTGCTACGACGGTACTCGGGAGTTTGTTCCACTCATCCACAACTATTACCAAACCAGTGCTTTCCTATATCCTTTCTATTGCAACCCAGGAGTCCAAATGGCCTGTTATCCTGGGTGTAAAGGGAGCAAAATAAACACAGCAGAAAAGTTTAGACTTATATTATCCTTCACCAATTTAGAACAGAAGTATGTAAACTATATACACTATGTACAGCGCTAGGTATTAGTGCACTCCACGGTAAGCAAGGCAGAATAGAAGCCACTAGAGAGCAGACCGTGCTTCAACCAGCTCTAGAATGGGAATAACAAGGGCAGACAGGAGAGTGGTACCCACATAACCTCTGCGATTGCCAAAACCATCTTCTTATTGGTTGGAACCTGGTTACTGGTTGAACGACGGGACCCCATCATCAACCCTCAGTCACCTGGTTCGCTGGTTGGGGGAGATAGCCTGTAAATGAGGGTGTGTACATGTGCCGAATAAAGGTTACGTACTCTTTGCATGCCACACTTCCTGAATCTGAATTTTTCCAGCTTAAAACCATTACTGCGAGTCCTGTCTTGGCTAGATATTTTTAACACGCTATTTACATCCCCTTTATTTATTCCCATTTTCCATTTATACACCTCAATCATATCTCCCCTAATTCTATGCATTTCTAGAAAGTACAGATTCAGGGCCCTCAGTCTATCCTCATAGGGAAGATTTCTGATACATGGGATCAACTTTGTCATCCTCCTTTGTACGTTTTCCAGAGCATTTATATCCATTCTGTAATACGGTGACCAGAACTTCTATTATTTATAGTTGGAAATATAAACACATAATCAGTATAACGTGATCCTTTATTGACAACGCTTCGCCCATACAGTCACAAACAGATCTACCTGGGTTGAGGGTTCGTGAGTGTCTATAGGATGAAGTCAGGTTGAGAAGGCTGGGTCAGGTGTCACATGCAGCATTCTCCACCTGACCCAGCATTCTCAGCCTGAATTCATCCTATAAATACTCACCTACCTTCCATCCAGGTTGGAAATAACATCCAGGTAAATATGTTTGTGACTTGACAAAGCCCACTGTGTGGGCGAAACTTTGTCAATAGAGGATCACATTATACTGCTTATGTGTTTACATTTCCATTGTGTCGGTATTTTATACAATTTATTTCCATCGTTATTTATACTTCTTGATATGAAGCTAAGGATTCTGTTAGCTTTATTGCGAACACATATGCTCCGTTGTCTTGGTTTCAGATTACTGCTAACCAGAACTCCTAAATCCTTTTCGCAAATCAGTAATATTAAGACCTACATTATTTAGTTTATATGTGGCATGTTTATTTTCCTATCCAACATTTAGAACTTTACATTTGATAAGTAGCGATCTTTCTTCCTAGAACTCTTTCAAAGATTTTTATGATATTGGATGTTAGCACTATCGGTCTGTAGTTCTTTGCTTTTGCTTTACTGCCCCTTTGTGGAGTGGGGCTATGTCTGTTGTTTTTAGCAGCTGTGGGACGACCCCTGTGTCCATGCTCCCTCTCCACAGAATGATAAAAGAACATGACAGGAGCTTCTTGTAGTTCTTGATTAACACGGAGTTCGACGAGTCTGGGCCTGGACCAGAGTGCATGGGCATGTCATTTATCGCCTTTTCGAAGTCATGTGGTGTTAGGATAATATCAGATAAGGTTGAATCTACCAAATTCTGAGTCTCGGTTATATAAAATTCAATTAGCTCTTCGGCTCGTAGTCTGGTTAGTGACTCGCTAAAAACTGAGTCATACTGGGATTTGAGTAACTCACTCATTTCCTTGCTGTCATCTGTGTAAGACCCATCTCGTCTAAGTAGGGACCCATTACTGGATGTTGTTCTCGACTTAGATTTGGCATAAGACAAGAAATATTTTGGGTTTCTTTCAATTTCATTTATGTCTTTTAGTTCTTCCTGCGTTTCTTGTCTCCTGTAAGACTCCTTTAGCTTAAGTTTGATGTTTGCTATTTCTCTGACCAGTGCCTCCCTTCGTATTACAGATATACTGGCCTCTTTTAGCCGCTGTTATTCTTCGCTTTCGCCTGTATAGGGAGCTCCTCTCTCTTTCTAGTTTACATCTTCTCTTCCTTTTCTTTAAAGCAATATGCCTTGAGCATACCTCGAGTGCCACAGAGTTAAACTTTTCTAGACATAGGTTTGGATCCATGTTGCTTAGGATATCTTCCCAGCTTATTTCATTTATGACCTGGTTGACTTGGTAGCACCGTATGTTTTTGCAACCGAAGCTGAATTTGGTCAAGTCGTGACTGATCTCATTTTATTGATCTGGGGCCCCCGCATGTATGTCTGTACCTCCAATTTGTTGTGATCTGAGTATATTGTTTTTGAATATGGTAATATTTCGTATCAGGTCATCATTGTTAGTGAAGATGAGTTCCAGTGTCTTCTCCAGTCTTGTTGGTTCTACTATTTGTTGGTTTAAGGTGAATTTGGTGCAGAGATTTAATAGCTCATGTGAGCTGCCTCTTGGGGTTATCTCTGCTACAACATTACTTGCTACATTCCTCCATTTTATGTGTCTTAGGTTGTGCAAAAATTTCCTGAACTTTTTTTCTACTTAAAACAGTAATGAAAAATTGAAGTCGATCGAAACAGTTGTTCTGTAGTAATATGTAAGAAACTAACTTGAAGAAAAAGTATTATGGAATCATTTGAAGGTAAACCTTCGTTGGTACCTAAAAATAACATAAAAATTAGAGTTTTTAATATTTATCAGTTTTCTAACTATATTCTGTTTCAAATTCTTAACACTCCTATAGCAGAAAAATCTATTTTCCACATTATTTTCTAGGACACTGGAATCTACTGATATATGAGCAAGAGGGTGAGGACAGAAGACTGAGATGTTGATGCAAAATTATGCACATCGGTAAACATTCCAACAAAATCCGGAAATTCCTCTAAGTAAGAAATATTACCTTTAAAGGGTTGAAGCCGATCGGCTGAGGCATTCACATATTATCACATGGAAATAAATATTATAATTTTCACAATTTAGTAAGATTCCATGATGTTGCAGTGTCTGACAAGTTGTACAAAAAAGGTATGAAATACCGACAAGATGAAAGCCACTGGATGGCGAAACGTCTACAATAAAGATAACCAGATGTTGCACATGTGTCTGTCATCTTGTCAGTATTTCATACCTTTCTTGCACAACTTGTCAGACACTGCAACATCATGGAATCTTGGTTCAGAGGACATCTTCGTGACCTTCGTGTCTACTACAACTAACCCAACCCTTTGGGTAGGATCTACTTCCACTGGGGAATCCCGCCTACCAGTGACTATGCCCTCGTCTGCTACACGTCCCTATCCACTGACGCCTATATAAACGCCAGTCACCTTGCTTTTGCTCCAGAATCTCTACCACCACGGTGCTCTCAACACCAACTCCAAGGCTGAGGGACTGATTACTTCATCTTTTGTATATAGTTCTACTGTCTTCTATTTATGTCCTAGAATTTGTATTGATAAAGCCACTGGATGGCGAAACGTCTGCAGTAAAGATTACCAGATGTTGCACATGTGTCTTAACTTTCAGCCACAGAGTTGTCAGGAAGTGAAATAGTCTGGCAAGCGATGTAGTGGAGGCAGGAACCATACATAGTTTTAAGACGAGGTATGATAAAACTCATGGAGCAGGGAGAGGGAGGACTTGGTAGCGGTTAGTGAAGAGGCGGGGCCAGGAGCTGAGTCTCGACCCCTGCAACCACAATTAGGTGAGTACAATTAGGTGAGTACACACACACACACACACACACACACACACACACACACACACACATCGCTCAAGACTCTGTACACCGTGTACGTCAGATCCATACTGGAGTATATGCAACACCAGTTTGAAACCCACACTTGGTCAAGCACGTCAAGAAATTAGAGAAAATGCAAAGGTTTGCAATAAGGCTAGTTCCAGACCTAAGGGGAATCTCCTACGAAGATTGGTTCAGGGAAATCGGCATGACTACACTGGAGGACAGGAGGGTTAGGGTACACATGATAACGACATACACAATACTGCGAGAAATTGACAAGATAGACAGAGACAGGATGTTCCAGAGATTGTACACAGAAACAAGTGGTCATAATTGGAAGTTGAAGACTCAGATGAGTCAAAGAGATGTTAAGAAGTATTTCTTTAGTCATAGAGTTTGTAGATGAATGGTTCAGAGAACCGACATGTTGATAAATTAGACACATGTGCAACTCTTGGGTATCTTTATTGAGGAAACGTTTCGCCACACAGTGGCTTCATCAGTCCATACAAAGGAGAATCTTGAAGAACAGGAGGAGAAATGAGGTAATCAGTCCCTCAACCTTGAGTCGATGTGGTCAGTCCATCAATCTTGAATAGAATACGGCATACGTGCTGAGAAGGAGCTTATAAACCGTTGGCAGGAGAGGTGCAGAAGTCATAGGTCGTGTAACGACCTACTTCAACATTGAACAAATGTTACACGACCTATGACTGCTGCACCTCTCCTGCCAACGGTTTATAAGCTCCTTCTCAGCACGTATGCCGTATTCTATTGATGGACTGACCACATCGACTCAAGGTTGAGGGACTGATTACCTCATTTCTCCTCCTGTTCTTCAAGATTCTCCTTTGTATGGACTGATGAAGCCACTGTGTGGCGAAACGTTTCCTCAATAAAGATACCCAAGAGTTGCACATGTGTCTAATTTATCAGTCATAGAGTTGTCAGGAAGTGGAATAGTCTGGCAAGCGATGTAGTGGAGGCAGGAACCATACATAGATTTAAAACGAGGTATGATAAAGCTCATGAAGCAGGGAGAGAGAGGACCTAATAACGATCAGTGAAGAGGCTGGGCCAGGAGCTGTGTATCGACCCCTGCAATAACAAATAGGTGTGTACACACACACACACACACACACACACACACACACACACACACACACACATATAGACACATTCACACACACACACACACACACACACACACACACACACACACACACACACACACACACACAAACACACACCCAAACACCTCCCATAGCACCCTGCCCGGACAGCCCCCCCCTCCTCCCACCACAAATCCCTCAGAATACGGTGTTGGAGAAGAAACTGAAGGTATGGTACACCAAAGCTGATGGCATAACGAATAAGTGGTAGGAGTGGCACGAAAGAATCACAGAGGTGTTACCAGACATCATAGTACTCATAGAAACCAAGTTCACAGGAATTATAACAAATGCCATCTTTCCAACAGGATATCAGCCCCTGAGGAAAGACAGAGGGAACAGAAGGGAGTAAGTGTAGAGGTAACACTGCTCATCAAAAACCAATGGGATTTTGAGGAGTAGGAGAGAGGAGACGCAAATGACTATATAATAGGAACACTTCAGACTGGAGGTCCTAAGGTGGTGATTGCAGTGATGTATAACTCACCACAGAGTAGCAGGAGGCTGAGACAAGAATATGATGAGAGTAAGTGAGAGATGGTTGACACACTGGCTAAATGGACAGAAGGGCCCATGAGAGCAGGACAAAGCTACTGGTTGTGGGTGACTCCAATCACAAAGAAATCAACTGGGAAAACTTGGAGCCACATGGGGGCCCAGAAACGTGGAAGGCAAAGATGTTGGAGGTGGTGCTGGAGAATCTCATGCACCAACACGTTAGGGACACTTCCAGAGAGAGGGGAAAGGATAAACCAGTAAGGCTGGACTTAGTATTCACCTTGAGTAGTGCAGATATCGAAGACATCACATATTAAAGGCCCCTCGGAGCTAGTGATTATGTGGTTCTAAGTTGCGAACACATAGAAGAGATACAAGTGAAAAGGGAAGCAGGAAGGGAAGGAAGAATGAAGCCAAACTACAAGAGAGGGGACTACACAGGCATGAGAAATTTCTTGCACGAGGTCCAGTGAGGCAGAGAACTAGCAGGGAAAACAGCAAATGAGATGATGGAATATGTGATCACAGCATGCAAGGAAGCAGAGGAGAAGGTTGTACCCAAGGGCAACAGACATAATGAGAAGGCAGGACAAGCCCCTGGTTCACCCAAAGCTGTAGAGAAGCTAAAACCAAGTGCGATAGAAAATGGAAGAGGTATAGAAGGCAAAGGACCCAGGAGAACAAGGAGAGTAGTCGAAGAGCAAGAAATGAATATGTACAGGTAAGGAGGGAGGCCCAACGACAATACCAAAATGAGATAGCAGCAACAGCCAAGTCTGGCCCAAAGGTGTTGTGCAGTCACATCAGGAAGAAAACAACAGTCATAGACCAGGTAATCAGGCTGAGGAAGGAAGGAGGGGAGTTCACAAGAAATGACCAGGAAGTATGTGAGGAGCTCAACATGAGGTTCAAAGTAGTATTCATAGTGGAGACAGAATGGACTCCAGAAAGACATAGAGGTGTGATACACCAACAAGTGATAGACACGATACATACAACCTAGGAGGTGAAGACGCTGGTAAGCGAACTAGACATCTCAAAGGCGATGGAGACGGATAATATCTATCCATGGATCCTGAGAGAAGGAGCAGAGGCACTTTGCGTACAGCTAACAAAAATCTACAACACACCTATTTAAACAGGTTGACTAGCTGAGGTATGGAAGACAGACACGCAGCATTAAACTACAGACCAGTGTCATTGACATGTATTATATGCAAAGTCGAGGAGAAGATTATCAGGAGAAGAATGGTGGACCACCTAGAAAGGAATGAGCTTATAAACGACAACAAGTATGGATTCAGAGACGGGAAATCCTATGTCACGAACCTACTAGAGTTCTATGACAAGGTGACAGCAATAAGACAAGAGAGAGAGGGGAGAGTAGATTGTGTTTTCTTGGACTGTAAGAAGGCTTTTGACAGATCCACACAAAAGATCAGTGAAAAAGCTGGAGGACAAGGCAGGGATAAAGGGAAAGACACTGCAGTAAATCAGAGAATACCTGATGGGAAGGCAGCAACTAGTCATGGTACATGATGAAGTGTCAGAATGGGTGCCTGTAACCAGCAGGGGTTCCACAAGAGTCAGGCCTAGGAGCGGTGCTGTTTCTGGTATATGTGAATGACATGACAGAAGGAACAGACTCAGAGGTATCCCTGTTTCCAGGCAGGTCTACAGAGGGATCTGGACAAGCTGCAAACCTGGTCCAGCAACTGGCTCTTGGAGTTCAACCCCACCAAGTGCAAAATTATGAAGATCATGGAAAAGCAAAGAAGAACCACAGACAGTACACTCTAAGGGGCCAAAGACTAAAAACACAACCAAACAAACATCCACACCCATACCCAAACACACACCCACAACCAACACACAACCAAACACACACCCACACCAAAACACACATCCACACCCAAACACACGCACTCACAGCCAAAGACATACACCCACACCCATGTATATACTGAGTATATATGTGATTGAAAAGCCCAGCCTGCCGTTTGATGCCTTGACTGCCAGAGGGTATGCCTCTATCTGGCAGGGTATGCTCTGACATGACCCTAGCCTGCATGGGGCAGTGTCAAGGTTTGAACTATGCTGTCATAGCAAGTATTTGAAATAAGTCTTTTGCATCATGGCTGGCACCAATCAGTGGGTTGGTGCTGTTTCAGTTGAGGAGAATCTGTCTACTCCCAGATAAAGTTATGAGTTTGTTGCAGCTGTTGAACAAATGTCATAAAGCCGTTGCTTTACCAGGTGAGATGGGTTTAGCGAACCTAATGTCCCATCGTTTTCCACTTTAACCTGGAACTAGACCTATCTATGTACCTGTGTACAGAATGCCTCATTCACAAGTTGCTGTTACAGAAGACTTGATGATGGTATCATCACACCCTTGATCCTAGTACATAAGAAGGATGGTACTTGACACCCAGTGACTGACTTTCGGAAGTTGAATGCTAAAAGGTACCAGATCGTTTCCCACTTCATGTGTTTGGTGACCTTTTACGCAATAACGGAGATAAAGTCTTTTCTACAACAGACTTGTTACAAGGGTTTTGACAAGCCCCTCTTCATGAGGACAGTCAAGAATTAATCACATTTTACATGCCTACAGGTCATTTTCATTTCCTCAGAATGGCCTTCGGGTTAAGCTCATCACCTATCTCATTTTTGAGGCTCATGACGAACATATTTAGAAGTCTCATAGGTAATGCGCTCATGGTGTACCTAGATGACATAATCATCACATGTCTGAAGACATGGTGATGCACCTCAAAAGACTTTATTTGGTGCTTGGTAAGTTTGAAGAACACAATTTAAAGATCAGATTGTCTAAATGTCAATTTCTCAGATCAGAGGTTTCTTAGTCATGTATTCACTCCTAGAGGAGTTATGACTCACCAAAGTAGCTGCTGTGCAAAATTTTCCATCTCCCAAAACTGCTGATGCCACAAGATTCTATATGGGCTTAGCAGGTTTTTACAGATCTTTCATTATTGATTTTTCTTCTGTAGCAGCTACCCTGAGTTGCTTAAGAAAGATGCTCTTTTCGTTCGGACCTTCCGTCAAGAATGAGCATTCCAAATTCTCAAGGAAAAGCTAACTTCTGCTCCTATTTTGAAATTCCCAGATTTTTCAAAGCCTTTCTATCTAACAACAAATGTTAGTTCCATTGGCATGGGTACAGTCCTAGTTCAAAAGACCGATTACATGTACAACACAGTTGCATTTACTAGTAGTGTCCTTATCAATGCTGAACATAACTATACAGTAGCTGAACAAGAAGCGTTAGCAATAATATGGTCTTGAAAACACTTCTGAGACATCATATACCAATATCTTTTTCATGTCTTGACAGAGTATGCTGCACCGATTCCCTTATTTCACTATAAATAACCAGATGGTCATTGACTACCCAAGAGTTCTATCCAATCTTTGAACATTTGCCTGGCAAATGAAATGTAGTCACAGATGCTTTATCTTAACACATTAGTATAGTAGTAACAGATCCTCCATTCAGTGCTGAGGATATAAAGAATGCTCAAAGAGCAGAACCTATATGGACTGGTGTGATTCGATTCCTTTTGCAGGAAGACTGAACTCTGTGCAACCACCAGGACCTATCAGTGACATTTGTTATGTCACTAATCTGGGTACTCCTAGCAGAAGAGTGTACCAGTCTGTAATTCCACAGTAACTAGTGAATGTATCTTTACAGCTAGTTCAAGTGCCAGGTGTTACCCACCCTGGTATGGATCATTCCATAAAACAATCCAGGTTGAAATACTTTTGGCCTAGTATGACAACTCACATTTCTGAATATGTTATGAAATGTAGTGTTTGCATGCATCATAAAGGAAATGTTAGTAGTCCCAATGCAATCCAAGTGTATCCCACTAATAAACCTTGGGAAAGAGCTACGCTAGATTTGTTAACCAATTTCCAATATTCCCTCCAGGGCAACAAGCATCTGTGTGTTATGGTAGACCATATCACCAGATACTGTAAGTTCCTATAGCAGATAAGACTGTCGAGACATAGCTAAAGCGTTTAAGGAACGCATAATCTGAAGGCTTCCTACTCCTAAGTCCCTAGTGACAGATAACGGAGGTGAATTCTGTAATGAGATTCCTGACAAGTTGTGCACTTTGAACAAGATCTGTAAATCAACCATTGTTCCTCACCATTCTGTTAGCAATGGTTCAGCCAAAAGAACCAGTAAGAAAGTACCTGATGTACTGAGAGCAACTATACTGATAGCTATCAATCCCAATAGTGCAACCTGGGATGAAGTTATGTTCAGTGTGTCACAAATTTTGTTTACGGTACCTCTGTAGGTGATAACCCACATTACGCAGTATATTGTGGAGATAAGCACTTACCATATGAGTTTTTATATTCTACTCCAAAATCAAATTATAATCCAGATGATTTCGTAGCGACTCGTACTAACTTAGCTCAAAGTTTCTTCAGAAGAATCCGAGAACCACTTCACAAGTCAACAGCAGAACTGACAAGAGTTACCAACATACAAACAAAGCCAATGAAAATTAAAGTATTCTCGAGAGTTATGCTGACTAATTTCGATAAAACATCCGCAGTGCCAAAGTTCGACCGAAAGTAAATATAAGATTAGAGAAATTAGTACTAGAGAATATTACTATTGCACTTGTGTGCTAAATAAAAATTTCAAACTGAATGCAAAAAAAAAAAATATAAATGTTCTAGATATTAGTAATCTAAAACCTAGACAACAGTATATAAGTGAAATAAAAATATATTTTTGACTTCATATATATCAACTTTATATATCCCTATAAAGGTCTTCTTTTATTTATGATGCCCATCTCTCGTTTCCTTATTAGAGAACGAGAATAAGTGTGCTAGAAAACATACAGAGAACGATGAAGTTGATCCCTTTCATAAGAAATCTTTACTATGGAGAGAGGCTGAAGGCACTGAATTTGTACTTCTGGAAATCTGTGCAATTAGGGAGGATATCATGGAAGTGTTCAGATGGAAAACTGGAATAAACGAAGATGATATAAATAACGTGATGAAAATGTCCAAGTGTGATAGGAATCGCAGCAATAAATTAAATTTAGAGAAATTTAGATTTTGGAAGGAATTAGAAAAGCACTGAGTTGGTAACAGAGTTGTGGATGAGTCAAACAAACTAACGAGTGACGTCACTGAAATGACAACCTTGTGTAGTTTTAACATAGGTTAGACAGGTACGTGAGTGGGTGAGGTAGACCTGACTATCATTTACCAGCAGGTCTGCTGCAGTGTTCATCCATTCTTATGTTCCTATGATGCAAGTGGTAGTAGTGTTAGTGATGGTAATGGTGGTGTCTGTGGTGGTGGTAATAGTAGTAGTGGCAGCAGTGGTAGCGCTGGTAGCAGTACAAGTGGTTATAGCAGGTGTGGTAGTAGTAACGGTGGTGGTAGAGGCAGGCAGTGGGTGTGACAAGGTAAAGAGAGGATGGGAGGGCAGTGTGATGGAATATGTACCACCCTTTCCACACCCCATCCATCACTCCTCCACCAGTCCCATCCCACCTACTGCATGTCCCTCCTCCTCCATCCCCTCCCCAACCACCACCCACCTTTTTTTAACCAGTGGACCACGCCCTTCCATGTTGCCTGTGCTCTCTCTGTTCTCTCTCTCTCTCTCCCCCCTGTTTATTAATGTTGACATTTTAATCCTGCTGTTGCTTTATCACTGTATGTCTCCTATTTCATTATTATTTCCACAATTTATGATTGCAAAACTAAAACATGGAAGAAGGGCATGCATACACACACGCGCACACACACACACACACACACACACACACACACACACACACACACACACACACACACACACACACACACACACACACACACACACACACACACACACACACACACACACACCTGATGTGTGTGTGTGTGTGTTGAGCACCCACATCAGAAGGAAAACAACAGTCAAGGACCCAGTAATCAGACTGAGGAAGGGAGGAGGAGAGATCACAAGAAACGATCGAGTTGTGAGGAGCTGAACATGAGATTCAGAGAAGTGTTCACACCGAAGACAGAAGGGACTTCACAAAGACGGAGAGGTGGGGTACACCATCTAGTGATGGACACTAGATACCTCAAAGGCGATGGCGCCGGATAACATCTCTCCATGGGTCCTGAGAAAGGGAGAAGTGGCGCTATGTGTACCACTAACAACACATCAAAACAGGGCGACTATCTGAGGTATGGAAGACAGAAAATTTAGCCCCGATTCTTAAAAAAAAGGAGACACACAACATTAAACAACAGACCTGTGTCAGTGACATGTATAGTATGCAAAGTCATGGAAAAGGTTATCAGGAGAAGAGTGGTGGAGCACCTAGAAAGAAATAAGCTTATCAAGCACAACCAGCACGGACTCGGGGATGGGAAATCCTGTGTCATAAACCAACTGGAAGTCTATGATAAGGTGATAGCTGTAAACAAGAGAGATGTGGATAGACTGCATTTTATTGGACTGTAAGAAGGCTTATGACACAGTCCCACACAACAGATTAGTGCAAAAGCTAGACTACCAGGCATGTATAACAAGGCAGGCACTGCAATGGATCAGAGAATACCTGGCTAGAAGACATCAGCCAGTCATAGTACATGACGAGGTGTCAGAGTGGGCGCCTGTGACGAAAGGGGTTCCACAGGAGTCAGTCCTAGGATTAGTGCTGTTTCTGGAATATGTGAGTGACATGATGGAAGGAATAGACACAGAAGTGTGAAGTTAATGAGGAAAATTCAATCGGAGGAGGACCAGGAAAGACTACAAAGGGCTCTGGACAGGCTGCAGGCTTAGTCCAGCAACTGGCTCGTGGAGTTCTACTTCACCAAGTGAAAAGTCATGAAGATCAGGGAAAGACAAAGAAGACTGCCGACAAGGTACAATCTAGAGGGGCCAAAGACTTCAAATATCACTCAAAGAAAAGGATATTGGGCTGAGTATAATACCGAGCACATTTCCTGAGGTACATATCAACCAAATAACTTCTGCAGCATATGGGCGCCTAGAAAACCTAAGAATAGCATATCAGTAAGGAATCGTTCAGGACGTCAGGCCCATATTGGAGTATTTAGCACCAGTATGGCATTCACACCTGTCCAAGCACGTCAGGATATTGGAGAAATTACAAAGGTTTGCAACGAGACTAGTCCCATAGCTAAGGGGTATGTCCTACGAGGAAAGGCTAAGGGAAATCGACCTGACAACACAGGAGGACAGGTCGGATACGGGGTGACATGATAACGACATATAAAATACTGAGAGGAATTGAAAAGGTGAACAAGAACAGAATGTTTCAGAATGGAACACAGCAACAAAGGGTCACAACTGGAAATTGAAGAATCAGATGAGTCACAGGGATATTAGGGTATTTCATCTGTCATAGAACTGTTAGGAAGTGAAAAAATCTGGAAAGTGATGTAGTGGAGGCAGGATCCATACATAGTTATTCTAAAACAAGGCATGATAAATCTCATGGAGCAGTGAGAGAGCGGGCCTAGTAGTGACCAGCTAATAGGTGGGGCCAGGGGCTGTGAATCGACCCCTGCAACCACACACACACACACACACACACACACACACACACACACACACACACACACACACACACACACACACACACACGCATACACACACACATGCACACACACACCGATACCTTAGTAAGGAATCGTTTAAGACACTGTACACAGTGTACGTCAGGCCCATACTGGAGTATGCAGCACCTGTTTGGAACCCACACTTGATCAAGCACGTCAAGAAATTAGAGAAAGTGCAAAGGTTTGCGACAAGGTTAGTTCCAGAGCTAAGGGGAATGTCCTATGAAGAAAGGTTAAGGGAAATCGGCCTGACGACACTGGAGGACAGGAGGGTTAGGGGAGACATGATAACGATATACAAAATACTGCATGGAATAGACAAGGTGGACAGAGACAGGATGTTCCAGAGAGGGGACACAGAAACAAGGGGTCACAACTGGAAGTTGAAGACCCAGATGAGTCAAAGAGATGTTAGGAAGTATTTCTTCAGTTATAGAGTAGTCAGGAAGTGGAATAGCCTAGCAACTCAGGTAGTGGAGGCAGGAACCATACATAGCTTTAAGATGAGGTATGATAAAGCTCATGGAGCAGGAAGAGAGAGGACCTAGTAGCACTCAGTGAAGAGGTGGGGCCAGGAGCTGAGTCACGACCCCTGCAACCACAATTAGGTGAGCATAATTAGGTGAGCACACACACACACACACACACACACACACACACACACACACACACACACACACACACACATACACACACACACACACACACACACACACACACACACATGCACACACACACAGGAGGCCAAGAGAAGAATACGATGAGAGCAACAGAGCAATGGTCGACACACTAGCCGAGGTGGCCAGGAGAGTGCACATGCGGGAAGCAAAGCTGCTAGTTATGGGTGATTTAAATCACAAGGAGATTGACCGGGAAAACATGGAGCCCCATGGGGGTCCAGAAACATGGAGAGCCAAGATGATGGAAGTGGTACTGGAAAATCTCATGCATCAACATGTTAGAGACACCACCAGAGAGAGAGGTGAGGATGATCCAGCAAGAGTGGACCGTGTATTCACCTTGAGTAGTTCGGACATCGAGGATATCATGTATGAAAGGCCCTTAGGAGCTAGTGATCATGTGGTTCTGTGCTTTGACTACATAGTTGAGCTCCAAGTGGAGAGAGTAGCAGGAATAGAATGGGAAAAACCAAACTACAAAAGGGGGAACTACTCAGGCATGAGGAACTTCCTGCAAGACATTCAGTGGGAGAGGGAACTGACAGGAAAACCAGTACAAGAAATGATGGACTATGTGACACCAAAATGCAAGGAGGCAGAGGAAAGGTTTGTTCTCAAGGGAAACAGAAATAACGGGAAGAACAGAACGAGTCCTTGGTTCACCCAAAGGTGTAGGGACGCAAAAACTAGGTGTACTAGAGAATGGAAAAGGTACAGAAGACAGAGATCTCAGGAAAATAAAGAGATTAGCCGAAGAGCCAGAAACGAATATGCACAGATAAGAAGGGAGGCTCAGCGACAATATGAAAATGACATAGTATCGAAAGTCAAGTCTGACCCGAAGCTGTTGTATAGCCACATCAGGAGGAAAACAACAGTCAAGGACCAGGTAATCAGATTGAGGAAGGGTGATGGGGAGTTCACAAGAAACGACCGAGAGGTATGTGAGGAACTCAACACGAGATTTAAAGAAGTATTTACAGTGGAAACCAGTAGGACTCCAAGAAATCAGAACAGAGGGGTACACCAACAAGTGCTGGATGAGGTACACATAACCTAGGAGAGGGTGAAGAAGCTGCTATGTGAACTTGATACCTCAAAGGCAGTGGGACCAGGCAACATCTCTCCATGGGTCCTTAGAGAAGGAGCAGAGATGCTGTGTGTGCCATTAACAAAGATCTTCAACACATCCATTGAAACTGGGCAACTCCCTGAGGTATGGAAGATGGCAAATGTCGTCCCAATTTTCAAAAAGGGAGACAGACATGAGGCATTAAACTACAGACCTGTATCACTAACGTGTATAGTATGCAAAGTCATGGAGATCATCAGGAGGAGAGTGGTGGAGCACCTGGAAAGAAACAAGTGTATAATTGACAACCAGCACAGTTTCAGGGAAGGAAAATCCTGTGCCACAAACCTACTGGAGTTTTATGACAAGGTGACAGAAGTAAGACAAGAGAGAGAGGGGTGGATCGACTGCATATTTTTGGACTGCAAGAAGGCCTTCGACACAGTTTCTCACAAGAGGTTACTGCAAAAGCTAGAGGAACTGGCACACATAACAGGAAAGGCACTGCAATGGATCAGAGAATACCTGACAGGGAGGCAACAACGAGTCATGGTACGTGACGAGGTGTCAGAGTGACAAGCGGGGTTCCACAGGGGTCAGTCCTAGGACCTGGTATATGTGAATGACATAACGGAAGGGATAGACTCAGAAGTGTCCTTGTTTGCAGATGATGTGAAGTTAATGACAAGAATCAATTCGGACGAGGATCAGGCAGGACTACAAAGAGACCTTGACAGGCTACAAGCCTGGTCCACCAACTGGCTCCTTGAGTTTAACCCTGCCAAATGCAAAGTCATGAAGATTGGGGAAGGTCAAAGAAGACCGCAGACACAATATAGTCTAGTTGGCCAAAGACTGCTAACCTCACTCAAGGAAAAAGATCTGGGGGTGAGTATAACACCGAGCATATCTCCTGAGGCTGCAGCATACGGGCGTCTGGCAAACCTACGGATAGCGTTCCGATACCTCAGTAAGCTCAAGCACGTCAAGAAATTAGAGAAAGTACAAAGGTTTGCAGCAAGACTAGTCCCGGAGCTAAGGGGATTGTCCTACGAAGAAAGGTTGAGGGAAATCGGCCTGACGACACTGGAGGACAGGAGGGTTAGGGGAGACATGATAACGACATATAAAATACTGTGCAGAATAGACAAGATGGAGAAAGACGGGATGTTCCAGAGATGGGCCACAGAAATAAGAGGTCACAATTGGAAGTTGAAGACTCAGATGAATCAAAGGGATGTTAGGAAGTATTTCTTCGGTCATAGAGTAGTCAGGCCGTGGAATAGCCTAGAAAGTGACTGTTACACCCTTTTGTTCATTTTGTTCATTTTCTTCTTATTATCACAATGGTATACTATTACATGTTATTTTTGCTATTTCACTTAATATTATATTCAGGAGTAATTCCATTAGTAGC
>NW_027199477.1:12500-31764 GCF_038502225.1 Cherax quadricarinatus | reverse complement strand
GAGATTATTATTATTATAATAAAAAAGAAGCGCTAAGCCACAAGGACTATACAGCGCTGCAGGGCAGGAAGGAAGCGAGGGCATCAGGTGGCAAAAGGGAGATGGATGAGTAATAGGTTACGGATAACAGCGGGGTAGTGGATGGTGAAAGGGTAAAGGGCAGCAAGAGACTGAACTAGAAAGGGCTGAGGGGAGTGCGAAAAGTATCATCAGAGTTTGTGGAGTAAATCAGTCGTTGTCAAGAAGTCAATGAGAGAGTCAGGATTAAAGGAGGGTCCATCAGCAAGAAGGGAAGGTAAAGAGAGAGTAGTAGAACGAAGACGACGTTGGAGGTAAATTCTGCGTGCTCGTTGATAGAGAGGGCAGTCTAACAGAATGTGGCTAATCGATACTGGAACTTGACACTGCTCACAGAGAGGAACAGGGTGCCTCTCCATGAGATACCCATGAGTAAGACGAGTGTGGCCAATGCGAAGGCGGGAGAGAGTGGTCTCCCAACCTCGGCACTGATGACAAGAAGACGGCCAGTAACCTATGCTCGGTTTAATAGAATGAAGTTTGTTACCGAGCAGAGTTGACCAACGTTGTTGCCAAGTCTCTCAAAACTCCAGCCCGTCGCGTTAGGGTGTAGAAATATACCTAGTTGGATGAAGGTGGGTAGCTATTGTTGAGCAAAATAGTCCAGAAATGGAACACCTCGATAGGAAATTGGTAGGTCATGTACTGCTGACCGCGCAGCAGTGTCTGCCTGTTCATTGCCCTGTACGTCGACATGACCAGGGACCCAACAAAAAACAATATCTTTATGTTTGGTAGAGATACGGCGTAGCCAAAGTTGGATACGGAGAACTAGGGGATGAGATGTATCAAATTTTCGTATAGCCTGTAGAGCACTAAGGGAGTCTGAGACTACTACAAATGATGACACAGGCATAGATGCGATACGAATAAGTGCTGCAAGAATGGCATACAGGTCAGCAGTAAAAATGCTAGCTGAAGATAGTAAATGCCCCCGCACGACGCTGTCCAGAAACACTGCTGCGAATCCGACGCCGTCTGAAGACTTAGAGCCATCTGTGTACACAGCGGTGGCATGAGAATGGGAGTGGAAGTGATCAAGAAAAAGAGAGCGGGAAGCCACCGTAGGCAGTTGAGCTTTCGAGCAAGGGAGTGAGAAAGAACAGACCCGAACAGCTGGAACTTCCCAGGGGGGTAGGGAAAAGTGAGATGCTACATGAACATATAAAGGTGGTAACTGAAGGGAAGACAAGAGTGAATGTAGGCGAAGAGAAAAGGGACGGAGCAAACAGGGGCGGCGAACGAATAAAGAATGTCTACTAATATTGGTGACCATTCTATAAATGGAAGGATTGTGTAGATCGTGAGAGCGTACATAGTAGCGAAGGCAATGGGCATCACGGCGATCAGACAAGGATGGAACATTCGCTTCTGTATAGAGGCTCTCAACAGGGGAAGAGCGAAAAGCACCAAGGCACAAACGTAATCCTTGGTGATGGATAGAGTTAAGGCTAGAGAGAGTAGCAGGAGAGGCCGCGGAATAAATCTGGTCACCATAATCGAGTTTCGATAAAACGAGGGCTGAATGTAGGCGAAGCAGAGTTCGACGATCAGCTCCCCAGGAAAGATGAGCAAGGGTTTTAAGAAGGTTTAGCCGGCTGTGACAAGTTGCCTTCAGAGAGGTAATGTGAGGTTTCCAGGATAACCGACGGTCAAAGAGAAGGCCTAGAAACCTGACTGTATCACGTTCGGGGATACGGGAGCCATAGAGATACAAAGGATGATCGGAGATAACAGAGCGTCTAGTGAAAGTAATTTGGTGAGTTTTGGTACTTGAAAATTTAAACCCATGCATGGTGGCCCAAGTGGAAACACGGTCGACCGCATGCTGGAGAGAAACTGCAATAAGGTGACAGTCAGCGCCTGCACAAGCAATAGCGAAGTCATCAACATAGAGTGATGACCAAATATTGGGTGGAAGAACAGAGGCCAAATCATTTATAGCAAGGAGAAAAAGTGTTGTGCTTAGAACACATCCCTGAGGGACACCTTCAGCTTGGACGAAGTCCGGGGAAAGAACATTATTGACTCGAACACGGAAATGTCTGTCAGTTAAAAAGTTCTTAAGGAAGGATGGTAGATTGCCTCGGAGGCCTAAGGAATGGGCCTGGGCCAAAATATTATACCTCCAAGTTGTGTCATATGCCTTCTCAAGGTCAAAAAATATGGCAATAACTGAGTGATTATTCGCAAAGGCATTACGAACATACGTATCCAAGCGTAGTAAGGGGTCTATGGTAGAACGACCCTTACGAAAGCCATATTGACTAGCGGAGAGACTGTTGTGTGTCTCTAAATACCACATTAAACGTCGATTTACGAGACGTTCCATCACTTTGCAAACTGCACTAGTAAGAGCGATGGGGCGATAGTGGGAGGCATCATGTCCTGTAGTACCCGGTTTGCGGAAAGGGAGAACAATGGCAGATTTCCACAGCTGGGGAAGAACTCCTTGTGCCCAAATAAGATTGAAGAGGTGTAAGAGGACTACAAGGGCTGACCGATGTAAATGTTGTAACATACGAATATGAATGTCGTCAGGCCCAGCTGCCGATGATCGGCAAGCTGAGAGCGTTGCCTCCAGTTCTTGAAGTGTAAAAGGCACATTATACTGTTCTTCTCTGAGAGAAGAAAAGTCCAAGGGTACTAACTCTCTGGCAGACTTTGAGGAAAGAAACGAGGGGCATAGATGGAGCCCTCGGGAAATACGGACCAGATGTGTGCCAAGTTCAACGCTGGCCTGGGTTCGAAGCCAGTCATTGGAGACTTGGGTTTGCTACACTCAACACCAGGAGGCGACAGACCGTAGAACAGAAACTCCAGAGCGAGAGGGTTTGCTACATCAACACCAGGGTCAGGAGAGTATTTACCACTCAATTTCCTCACTTTTTTCCAGACTGCACTCATAGAAGAAGCAGAGGTGATGGTGGAAACATAGTCTCGCCAACAAGTGCGTTTAGCTTCACGGATGACACGGCGAGCGATTGCACGCTTCTGCTTAAAATCAAGAAGTCTCTCAGCGGTTCTATTGTACCGGTACCTGCCCCATGCAGCACGTTTCAAACGTACTGCACGAGCACAAGCAGGAGACCACCAAGGCACGCACTTCTGAGAATGCCTGCCTGAGGTTTGGGGTATAGAATGAGAAGCTGCGGTATAAACTGACGTCGAGAAGATGTGTAGGAGCTCATCAATGGAGGATGAAGAAGGAACCTCACTAAAAGCAGTGAGGTGTGAGTAAAGATCCCAATTTGCCCGATCAAATTGCCAGCGAGGGCTACGGAAAGGTGGTGAATAGGAAGGAGAAGTAAGAATGATCGGAAAATGATCGCTGTCATGTAAGTCTGGTAGAACAGACCAGGTGAAGTCTAGTGCAGTGGAGGAAGAGCAGACTGATAGATCGATGCAAGAGAGAGTATGAGTACGAGGATCAAAATGGGTGGGAGTACCCGTATTTAAAACATGGAGGGGGTGAGAGGCGAGAAAAGCCTCCAACTGGATGCCACGTGAGTCACAATGAGACCCCCCCCAGAGGAAATGGTGGGCATTAAAATCACCAAGTAACAGAAGTGGTGGTGGTAAGGATGAAACAAGAAAGGCAAAGTCTGGGATAGAAAATGCTCGAGAAGGAGAGAGATATAAAGAACATATTGTAAACCACTTATTCAAGTGGATACGGGCTGCAGTGTAATGCAGCGAGGTATGGACAAATAGTTGACAGTACGGAATATCATTGCGTAGAAGAAGGGCACTTTCATTAAAGGTCCCATCTGAGAAAGGATCCGAAGAATACAATAAATTATAGCCTGAGATAGGTTGGAAAACAGCCGAGTGTAATTTTGGTTCTTGTAAGCAAGCACCAACAGGGGAAAACCTGGAAAGCAACATCTGAAGCTCACCCCGATTACCCCTGAGGCCGCGGATATTCCACTGTAAATAGGCCATGATTGGCGATGAAGAAAATACCAGGAATCTGTAGGTAAAGGCACCTACGGACTAGAGGGGTTAGAAAAGTCAACATGTGGTGGCATTGGAAGACGTTCAAGTAGCGAAGGAACGGAGCGTTGCGAAGAATGGGGTTGTGAAGATGGAGGAGAGGGAAGAGAAGGAACAGGAAGTGAATCAGTGTCCATTGAAGGTTTAGTCTCTGCAATATATTCTGAAATGGCTTCAAGTGTTTCTGAATTCAAAGATGTATGGGAGACCATATTGGAGATAGAAGGAGGAGGGTGAGTAAAGATTGGGACAGTAATGGACTGTACCAAAGTAGAGGGGGAGGGAAGAGTGTAAGGGACTGGAGATGAAGTGTGGGGGGGGACAGAAGAGGCAGAAACCTGGGAGGTGGCAGAAGAGGGAGAAACTTGGGAGGGGACGGGGGTGGAAGGCATAGTACGAGGAGGAGGGTGAATCTCCACACTTGTAATAGAGCCAGAGAGAGGGGAAGAACTAGGTACAGAGACTGGAAAGGTAAAGTGTGGAGGTGGAAGAAGGGAAGGAAGGGGCAAAGAAGATTTGAGCAATGTGGATTTTTTGGACTTCTGAGCAGAGGGGCGATTGGTATTAGGTGTCGTACGAGGTCTTGTCGATACTGGGGCTTGTGAGGAAGGACGCGAAGATGTGAGAACAGACTGAGTTGTAGTCGGGACGTCAGAGCCAAGGACAGCAAAAGGATTAGATGCCGTAGTGGCTATGGGAGGGGTAACAACAGAGGAGGCTGCAGAAGATGGGACCCCAGAAGTGGGGGGATGTTTGGAAACACGAGAATAAGAAACACGGGGTAGTCTCCCTTGGAGGCGGAGATGAGTAACTGCCATAGCATAAGGGAGACCTTCTGCCTCTTTGAGGCAACGGATTTCACGTTCATTTAAGTAGACCTGGCAACGGCGGGAGTACGAAGGGTGAGCTTCATTACAATTAAGGCAAGATGGAGGTTGACTGCAAGATGTATTAGAATGGTCGTCGGCACCACAGACTGGGCATTCGGCCATAGATCTGCAATATTTCGCTGGGTGACCAAAACGCCAGCAATTTCTACATTGTTGCGGTGTAGGTATCACCTTTCGAACTTGTAACCGATGTCCCGCGACATATACAGAGGACGGGAGTTCTCGGCTGTCAAAAGTTAAACGAGCCACATTGCAAGGGTAACGTCTCCGCCCCCGGGCAGGAAGGACATAAGTGTCTACTTTGAGGATTGGGAGATCCTGGAGTTCCAGCTGTTCAAAAATGTCATTGCCACATGACTGGAAATTCTGTTGGACTATGGTATGGGGCAGAATGACAGTACCACTACAAGAATTGAGAGAAAGATGTTTTTCAATAGTGATAGGAGTAGTATCGATATTCGAAAGGAGAGAAAGATCATGAGCTTGGGTAGCATTCTGGACAGTGACGATGCGCATACCGCTCTTGAGAGCATGAAATGAAATATCTCTACCAACATGACGCAGGAGCGCTTTGCCAATACTATGGTCAGAAAGGTAGGCAGAAGAAGAAGTCGGTCTTAAAGTAAAGAATTTAGTCCATTGTGTGGTCCGAAACTGAGCGTGGAGAGGGAGTGCTTGACGTGTCGGTCTTTTCCGAGTAGAATGGGAAGGTAACGAAGGAGCATCATCAGGAGATTGACGTTGGCGTTTAGGAGTAGGACCGGAGTTGGTCCGGCGTGAAATGGGCGGGCGATTCGAAAATTGCCGTACCGTAGAGGGAGAAGCCGGAAGCATAGTCAAAGGAGAGCGGAGTTCAGACAAATCGAAGGAGTCAGTCGAAGCCCCGGTACCTGAAGCGGGTGAGGAAACAGCACCAGCAAGAGGTACAGGGGCATCAGGAGTGTCCGAAGAGTGGTCTAAACACAAGGCAGGGTCAGAATGGGGTGCGGTATCAAGAAGGGGCCCGGGGGTAGTGGGTTCATGGACTAGGGCTGCCATGGTTAGGTTACTCCTTTGCTTTTTGTTTTTAAGAAAAAAAAAGAAAGAAGAAAAAAAATAAAAATAAAAAAAAGAATAAAAAAAGGGGGGAGCGGGGAGGAATAGTTCCCAGGAGGAATGAAAGGGCCGGAAATCTCCCTCCGCGCCCAAGAGGACCTCAGCACCGCTAGTAGCGCAGATGCAGCATGGAACCCGTGCCATACCCTACCCTTCATGCCAGTAAACCAGCAATCCGGGATAGCAACCTCACATCTGCTGAGCTACCTCGGTGGACAAAAGAGAGGGCGGCCGGATATCCGCCACAAAGCATACCTCCTTCGGCCACCACCCCCGGAATCCGAAAGGTGGCTTCCAGAGATACACCCGTCGCCCGAAAGACACCCAAAGCTACTCCGGGATACCGGAGAGGGATCGGGACATCCCCAGGCAATCCAGATTCCACGGCAAACTACGCCACCGCCAAGAACCTCAACGGAATGGGATGGACCCCAGTGTCCTTTCCCCTACCTAGGAACTAGCGCGCCTGTGGGAGAAATCCCAAAGGCCAAAAAGAGGAAGGGCAAAAGGGAGGGGTGAGGAGGAGGAATGGAAAAAGGGGAGGATGGGATAGGGGAGGGGAGAATGGGGGGTAATTAGGTTCGGTCTGAGGAAGAAGACCGACAGGGCTAATTCCTCAGACCAAGAGCCTCTTCACCACGCCAAGGAGCCCCCCTTGAAGAGGAAATTATATTTGTCTTATGACTAGTTAACCAAGTATATCAAGTCATAAGCCAGGGAAATAGGGTGTTCAGTCAGGGAGGGACGGAGTCTTCAGTCAGGGAGATAGGGTGTTCAGTCAGGGAGATAGGGTGTTCAGTCAGGGAGATAGGGTGCTCAGTCAGGGAGATAGGGTGCTCAGTCAGGGAGAGACGAAGCCTTCAGCAACATTCATAGCATCCGAGTTATACTAACATTTTAAATAAACATTCTCTCAAACATGAGAATGTTCGACCCATAAATGTAGAGATAAAAATTTAATTAATAGGCAATTTACTAATAGTTAAAATTAGCAAAACTGAGTATTGTTGTACCCTAAGATAAAATACAATGAATGTAGAGCTAACATGTTTAAATCAGCATTTTGCAATTAAAGACATTTTAGGTTAAATACAAAATGATTTGTGACACTGACAAACATGTTGTCCCAGAGTCTGGGAATGTTGTGCTGCGTGTCCCAGAGTCTAGGAATGTTGTGTTGCGTGTCCCCGACTCCGGGACACGCAACACAACAAGAAACGGGAGGTTAAGTTCTGTTTCTTGAATGAAGAGCCTATCGCTGCCATTAAAGTGTTGCCAATATTGACAAATAGTGGCGAGGGGCAAGCAAGAATTATGAATCGGGCACTTAAGACCGTTTACACCACTCGTAGCTCCCGTCATCATTCAACTGCTGATGGTTGCTGATGACGTCGCTCATGACGTCGCTGAAACACCATTGTTGGTGTGGTAAACTGCTTCTTGGTCCTGAGGTCAGGCGGCTCTTTGACTAGGATAAAAGAGGGTACGCATAAAAAAAGGATTAAGGAAAAGTGGATAGAAGGAGCGAAGGAAGAGAAGTAAAGATGGAATGAATGGAATATAATACACAAATAACCCGCACATAGGAGAAAAACTTATGACAGCGTTTCGGTCCGCCTTTTTTTCCCCCTCTGTTTTTGGTTCCACCCTCGTGGCCCATTAGCTCTCCTGCAGTCTTCCTTTTTATTTTGTCCTTAGATTTCCTCCATTACTACTGCTACTACCATCATTTCTACTACAACTACTACTACTCCTAATATTGCCTCGCTTCTCTCCACTACCACCACAATTCTCCCTACCTACTACTGCTACTACTTCCACTACCAGCATTTCCTCTACCTAATCTATCTCCACTTCTTTCTTCCTCTTCTCTTCGTCTCGTTCCTTTCTTCTTCTTTTATATATACTGGCTTCCTTTCCTTCGAGTGCAATTTATATTACAAAGCTAGATGGTACACATTCAAAATATGAATGTAGCGAACAATTATAAATTCCTAATACACTGTGCTTATGAATAATATTCAAATAAAAAGAACTTGCATAAATTCTGAGAACTTCACTATAACATAATGTACCTAGAAGATTTTATTGCCGTTTCTTTTATAAATTAGATATTTTCTAAGTTTGCTTTGTGCTGGATGACACCTCAGAGAATATGCATGGCCACCTCTAGACTTGGTCAAGAGGACAAAAATTCATTTTCTACTTAGAAATATAACACCCACATCAATATATACTAAGTATATGTATAGTATAATATAGGCATATGATGATTACTCGAGATATAATGTTGCAAAGAAATGTTTGTCCTGTGACATCACAATAGCCCAGGTCATAGCTGCTGATCCCTACGTCAGACTGAACTCATATTTGCATATGTGATGTGGCGCGCACCGAGAGCAAAGGCCTTTGCTTTTGGACATTCGCCCAGTATTCGACTCATGAAATCAGAAACCATTGTCATACATGTCATGGCAGCCAGTTGGAAACACGGTTGGCCAGAGCTATCTAGTGGTAAATCGATCACTAGTGCTAAACACGGGCTAAGGCACCGAAATTTCATAGAGTGGGTGAGTAGTCTGGTGAAGTAACATCCTAGAGTCTAAATAAATAGATCCTCTCGCAGCTCATATAGTGAACACTTGTTCTGATCTACTTCCATGTATGTTTTCACTGGTTTTCTTTTTCATTCTTTAAAAATGCAGTTCACGTGGTTTAACTTACGCTGGACCCTTGTACATAAGTACATACATTTTAGGTATGGTTATACGAGTTTAACTAGAAGTTACAGTGCATACACTATTTCATCTTGATTTAACTCTGAATTAAATCTGGTTTACAGCACGACAGGGAACTAAAAGCGCTGGTTACCTTGATGGAACTCGTCTTCGGCGATTTTGTTCAGTTTTCAACTTTTGATCTCCGATGCCAGTCAAATTTTGTTTATATATTTGGACATCCAGGTGTTAGAAAACCTTTGATTTGAATACAAGTTTGTTATATGTAGCTTCCGCGTTTCTGTCCCTTGACTACAGACCTCTCGTTTTACAGGTACGTGCTAGTGAAGTGGAAGTTACGGCTGATCAGTTTTATGCATCTGGAGAGGGCATCGAGTATCTTATCTCTCCGTTAAATAACCCGCACATAGAAGAGAGGAGCTTACGACGACGTTTCGGTCCGACTTGGATCATTTACAAAGTCACACTAACGAAAAGGAGAGGAGGGGTATATATAGGAAGGACGTGGTGGTAGTAGTAGTAGTAGTAGTAGTAGTAGTGGAGGTAGAAGGTAGTAGTAGTGGGGAAGGTAGTAAGTTAACGAAACATCAAGGAATATTTGTTCCGATAGAAAAGGAGGCATATGTTCTAACATTGGAAGTGGAAAACTTACAGGTGCACCTCAGTGCCTCACTTTGTATGTCCTGCAATCACAACCCGCTGACGTTCGTTAATACAAAAAAGTCAGTTATACGCTGGGCATAAAGACTTCAGCTATTCAGTTTTGCTATTCAGTGCACAGCAGAGAACTTTTTTTGCAAACACCCTCTCCCGTTGTTTGTTATGTAGTTACTGAAGTTAACATTCGTATTATGTTTATGCTTATGGTAGATTATTGTAGTGGAAGGAAAGTTTTGCTATACTATTCACGAGTGTTTGAGACCCATGTGAGATCTACTGACCTCCATGTTCTCCATATATTTTCATCCTCTCCCATCATATGTCCTCCAAAAGGCTCACAAATTATAAGCCCTTTTAAAGTAAATAGATGAGGCATTAAACAGATCAGGTGAAGAAAATCCCGAAGACAAGTCGCCAGAGGTGAGGAGAAGGCCAATCTCAGGTCAAGTTACAAGTGTTCTCTAAATTAGAATAGAGTATTTGACAGTGCATCGAGAAAAGCATGTGACATACAAACCAAAACAGAGACGTAAATTCATATTATAAGTGTCGTGTATATTTGTCGATTCAACAAGACAGCAATTGTGAAGGCTCTTAAGAGAAATATATAATTTTAACAAGCAGATTATATAGTTATGATCTCGAAAATGAGAGAAAATAACGTTGTTAGTGTAAGGCGAACATTTCTATTCTTAGAGTGTGAGAAAGGAATTTGCCGACCTCACCAATGTATCAGAGAGGACAAGAGGAGCAGGAAAGGGAGTGGACATAACTAGCAGACAGAACTACACGAGCACACCCATCTCTCACCACTGCCATTATAACTGCAGTACAGTTGACAAAATTCCATCTTTATTTTAACGGATCTGTGGAGTCATGGTGAACAAGAAGAGGCAACGAGCTGGAAGTATTTTACACTAGGCGGTTAGCTGTAGTAGCCGTGAAGAAGGTCATGTAGATGTCCTCTGAATCCAGATTCCAAGATGTTGCAGTGTCTGACAAGTTGTGCAATAAACTAAGGCTTTTGAGGCCGTTGATCATTACATGGAGAGTTTACCTGGAGAGAGTTCCGGGGGTCAACGCCCCCGCGGCCCGGTCTGTGACCAGGCCTCCCTAGGTCAGTGTCCCAGGATGCGACCCACACCAGTCGACTAACACCCAGGTACCCATTTTACTGATGGGGAACATAGACAACAGGTGGAAAGAAACACGTCCAATGTTTCTACTCTGGCTGGGAATCGAACCCAGGCCCTCACCGTGTGAAGCGAGAGCGTTAACCACCAGGCCACCAGAACCTGATAATGAACTCGATATTGTTTATTTAGATTTTAGTAAGGCTTTGGATAGAGTACCACATCAGAGACTTAAAGAAAGTGGCTGCTCAGTGTATATTATCATCCCTATATGATGAGACGGGTCGTGTAAGCATCGACTTTCTTCTCCACTCAGAACACACCTTAAATATTAAGATTGAGTTGGGTAACATGCCGGTGAAGAACCGAGTTTCCACCACTCCTGGTGAATACCCAATATGGCTTTACAGCTTCACATAACTAATCAAATATCTCATCCTTCCTGTCTCAAACTACGTAAATGTCAGCTTAAGTAGGAATTGTGTTTTATAGCGTCATTTATAAGTTTTATCTCAATGAACAACTAAAATGTAAATCGTTTAGAGCATCTCTTTTAAAATCTTTATTGTAGCATCAATAATTCCTCTTTCAGAAACATTGGAACATTTACCAGGAAAATGTATTACCCCACCTAATCATACATGCTCTTTTATGCTCTGTTATAGACACAAAAGCCTTAATATTTTTCTTATACTTGAGAATAAATTGTGTGTGTGTGTGTGTGTGTGTGTGTGTGTGTGTGCGTACATTTACGTCCAGGTGAGTGAATATTTATGTGCACTCGAGTATGTATTTGTGTCCATGCGGAAATAAATCTTTAATTCAGGCAGTCTTCACTGAAGTTAAAGTTGGCAGTATAGTTGGGAGGGGAAGGAAGGACAACGAGGTTTTCTTACACACACTCAGTAATCATTTCTTGCAGGTTTCGGCAGGCGAAAATGGCGGTGTAAAGTGACTTGTAATGCAATTTGCTGACAACTTGGAAGCGATTGGATTGTGGCCATTAAAAAGTTAGTAGCAAGGTTCCTTGCCTTGGGTAGTTTAAGTAGAGCGAGCTTGACAGTCCTAGCCAAACATTACCATGAATTCAACCAGAAAAGAACAAGAACAGAATCATATATATGTCGTGCCGAATAAGAAAAACTGGTCAATTAGCAAGAACTCATTTAAAATTAAGTCCTTTCTAAAAATTTCTCTTATATATATATATATATATATATATATATATATATATATATATATATATATATATATATATATATATATATATATATATATATATAAAGATATATATTTTTTTCATTTATGTTAATATAAAACTAAATGATTTTGTACCAAATGAGCCTTAGGAAACTTATTTTTTTATTAACACATCGGCCGTTTCTCACCAAGGCAGGGTGACCCGTAAAAGAAAAACTTTCATCATTCACTCGATCACTATCTTGCCAGAGGCATGATTACACTAGTTATAAAACTGCAACATTAAGACCCCTCCTTCAGAGTGCCGGCACTGTACTTCCCATCTCCAGGAATCAAGTACGGCCTGCCGGTTTCCCTGAATCCCTACATAAATGTTACCTTGGTCAAACTCCAACAGCACGTCAGGTCCTAGAAACCATTTGTCTCCATTCGCTCCTAACACGTTCACGCACGCTTGCTGGAAGCCCAAGCCCCTCGCATACAAAAACCTTTACCCCCTCCCTCCAACCTTTCCTAGGCCGACCCCTACCCCGCCTTCCCACCACTACAGATCTATACACTCTCGAAGTCATCTTCGTTCCCTACATGCCCAAACCGTCTCAATAACCCCTCCTCAGCTCTTTGGATAAGTTTTGGTAATTCCACACCTCCCTCTAATCTCCAGACCACGGATTCTCTGCATTATATTCACACCACACATTCCCCTCAGCCACGACATCTCCACTGCCTCCAGCCTTCTCCTTGTTGCAACATTCACAACCCATACCTCACACTCATACAGGAGCATTGGTATAACTATACTCTCATAATTTCCCCTCTTTGCCTTCATGGATAACAGTTCTTTGTCTCCACAAACTCCTCAGTACACTACTCACCTTCTTCCCCTCGTCAATTCTATGATTTACCTCATCTTTCATAGACCCATCCGCTGACACGTCCACTCCCAAATATCCGAACGCTTTCACCTCCTCCATACTCTCTCCCTCCAGTCTGATATCCAGTCTTTCGTTACCTAATTTTTTTTTATCCTCATCACCTTACTCTTTCCTATATTCACTTTTAATTTCCTTCTTTTGCATACCCTACCAAGCACATCAACCAGCCTCTGCAACTTCTCTTCAAAATCTCCCAAAAGCACAGTGTCATCAGCAAAGAGCAACTGTGACAATTTACCTAACCTTATTATAACAAGCGCAATTTAATTTAGCCAAATCCAACTAAATATATTTTATGTAAGTTTATAATAATTTAGTAATAAACACATTTTTTTTTTTCGTTAGATTCAGAAAGGTTATTGCGAAATTATTTCATACACAAATTTTCGCTTGCCGTATTCGGCAAGAGGAGCGTTGCTATTCAAGCAAAAATCGCAAGTTTTATCTATTCGGCACGACATTATATGTATAGTAATAATTCACAAAGACGACTGATCTGAACAAATAGGATAAATGGATTAAGGTTAGCAAACGCAAGCTATTACCTAATCCAACTTTGACATATGCTAATCAGATTATTACCTTAATTTACTCGCTATTCCAAATGCTTCCCAACTCAAGTTGTTAGCTTCATAAATGTCACTGTAAATGCATGTAGGTTATATAATTTAGATTACGCAAAAAACACAGCTTAATATGACTTAGTATTACAAATTAACCACACATAATTCATATAAATTTTTAATTTTCCAAGCCTGCAGTGGAATGCTTCTTAAGCCTCTTAGGGAGTATTAGTGCTTCCTCGTATTATGCAAATTTCAATATTCCTCAACAATTTACATTTTCATATTACGTATTGTTAACGTTTGGGATAAGTAGCTAATGGACTAATGCCTTTACGCTCGAATACTGCAATAATTAGCTGGTATAGGTAAGCTGGGGTAATATCGAAGATAATGTTCATTACAGAGAGTTTTCCTCTGAAGTGCCACTCAGATGTTCCGTAGTGCCACTCAAATGTCTCGCAGTGCCTTTCATGAATTGATGAATAAAAAAGTATCAAAATGTTTGCCAGCAAATAGATCCTAATTAACATTTCTACCTCACCCTCCAGTTATGCTATTACTGCTGTAATTCAGTGCCGCTACTCAAGAGATTATATTTTCTTAACTTTAAATTAAGCCCAGGGAAATAATTGCACGTCGGAGATGTTTCAACGTCTCCATCAATCAAGAATTGTCTTCATCAACTTACCTTCCACAATAGCTTCATGATGGCTTATGCCTAAGTTAAATGATCAAATACTACTTGGGTATTTACGAGAATACTTCACAGTGCTAAGCAGTGGCGGTGCTAAGGGAAGTCTTGGGGGACTCCAGCCCCAATAATTTCCTTCACAAAGACTGTCCCAACCCAATAAATGAAAATCACCAGTTATTCAACTTATTCTTAAAGGATAAGTCTCCGTCTGTACGTATCACGGTTTAAAAGATTCAATAGATATATTTCAATGCTCCTGTCTTCATATGTTCAGACAATGGTGTGAAACAGGACAAAACCCCAGCTGGACTTAACCCATCTAAGATAAATCCCACCCGAATACAACAAAACAAAACATGTAGGGACAGTTATACCGGCTGGTAGACTTGCTGCAGTGTTCCTCCATTCAAATATTGGTAATAATTGTAGAATAACCGATTGAATGTTAGGTAAATGGACACAGATGCAACTCGTGTGACATTATGTTGGGCAATGTTTCGCTCTCCAGGAGCGTAAGGGAAATTGCCAATAAACCCCTGGCTACCTTCAAGAGAGCTCGACAGATACCTAAAGTCATTGCCGGATCAGCCGGGCTGGGGTTCGTACGTTGGACTGCGTGCAGCCAGCAGTAACAGCCTGGTTGATCAGGCCCTGACCACCGGGAGGCCTGGTCGTGGACCGGGCCGCGGGGGCGTTGATCCCCGGAATAACCTCCAGGTAGCCTCGGCAGTCTCGACAGGAGATCGAAAAGTTTTACAATAAAATGTCACATTAGTTTCATCTGTGTCGTTTTACCAAACATTCAATGTTTTTATATAAGGTCCTGATGGCGTTAGAATGCACTTAAGTGATTACCCTCGTGGACTAGTAGTAGTAGTAATAGTAGTAGTAGTAGTAGTAGTAGTAGTAATAGTAGTAGTAGTAGTATGAGCTATATATCCACTATAAGACTAGTTTAGGGAAGGCCTAGAGATGTCTGGGCTTATAAAAACAAAAACCATAAAAGAGTGACAAACGACACAACGAACAGAAGAAATCACGACGGAAAAGACAGAAATCGCAGAGTAATGCGAAAGCTGAGAGAGAAAATCACATGAGCATATCACATCACCAATTATCAGGTAAATATGTTTGTTATTCTAGTAGTCTTGTAATTATTTCTTACTGATAATGTGATTAAGTATGTCTGATGTTCCAGTACCATTGATCAAGGTTCATTTAACTGTCAGACTGCCATTGAAAAGAGATCGCTTTTCATACAAGGAGGAAGCAAACGCTCTTTTATTCAACAATACGTAAAGTTGTGGAGGCAACAATGAAACAACTAAAGCAACTAGTCAATCAACAGTCTCTGGTCCGTGGACCTTCAGATGTTAGCCATTTCTCAGATGGACCACGTTCCAAAAAAATATATCACGCACGTGTTAATTGTACACAAATATTATAATATAACAGTAGGAGGTATGATCTCAACTCGTGGCTGGAATATTCAGTAACGCAGGTTTAAATATATTACTTTCCCTGTGGTCGTTCTAATCAGAACTGAGGCCGTAGTGAGACCGCAGAATTATTTGTTACAATAAAAAAAATGAACAGTTTATTTTACTGGATCAGTTGTTCTCATGTTTATGATAATAACAAAGCGAGCTTGACTAGTCAAAATATTCAATATAATTAAAGAGCTTTCAGAACCAAGATGGTTCAGCCAAGACTGATTGTTCTGCAGTCAAATTAACATTGAAACAATTTCTGAAACCCTACTAGAAATCAAGAAAAAATCAAATGCACATAGAAACTTGAACCATATAAATTCTCACTGATACGTCATTCTTAATTATTCTCAGTGTTGAAAATTTACTGCAATAAATCACTGTTTGACCCTCTTCAGTCCCCTCACCTCCAGCTGACTTCTGCTGTGAATCTAGTTACATCAGTTTGACCTTCAGGTGAAATGCTGTGGAAATTCATGGAAAGGTATCTTTCAATACGTAGTTTTTGTGAAGCAGTTGGCAGTGATAAGCATCAAGAAAAAGTGTGAAAATATTCTCAGTCACACCATTTGCGGGATTTGGTTGTCGATTCTCATCTTGGATGTCAGAAAATGACTTCTCCTTAATCCCGTATACAAGCTTACATTCCTCTCTCAGACGAGTTAATTAACGAATTAAACATGCGAATTTCAAACATTTCATGTACCATACAAAAGATTCATCAATACTGAATCCTCAAGAAAAAGTCTTGTATTCTGAAAACGGCACTTAACTATGGTATCATGAACTCACCTGCATTTGCTACTGAGTCCCAATTGTACTATGATGTTTTCACCAATGTGCTTCAGTAGACTATTACCAGTTAATTCTGATGCATGTAAACGTAGTTTTTTTTTCTGCCTGACGCGGACAAGAACCTAGTCGAGGAACAACAGGAGCTGTGATATTGCTGTTTTATCTATAAGTTAGAAAGGAGCCAAGACTCTGAATATTGAAGGTATCACTTATGCTTTAGCATCCAACGATAACAAAAATCACACTAATATCATTTTAAATCTCCTGAGCCTCTAGTCTGAGAATAGAATAAATACATGACTCAAGAAATCTTAATGACACGATTGCAAACCATACCACGGGTGGGGTTAGAACCTGCGGTCAGAGTGTCTTAAAACTCAAGACCGACGCATTAGCCACTGGGCCAGTGGCTAACGCGTTGGTCTGGAGTTTTAAGACTCGCTGGTCGCGGGTTCTAACCCCGTCCGTGGTATAGTAAGAATGAATACATTACGTTCCTGCTGTATCATTACATAATTAAGGCCAAGTTGGACATCCCTGTTTTGATGAATAACATCCTGATGCAATTTCAAGCAATATTTATTTATATTCTTTGTCTAGGACAATTTTCTCTCTAATATAAAGTGTGAATATAATGTCCTATTGAAAAAAAAAGCTGTTTTTTATTGATATCTTAGGATGACTCAGAAAACTGTGCTCACGAAGTCCCCTGTCCCCAGTATTCGAACAGCACCCCAAAGCCCCCAGCAAAGGAATTCTGGCACCACTCCTGACACAAGGCTACGGGACTCAACAGTAAATTAACAGTTTCCAATGTTTTTCACAATTTTCTCTTTCCATGGCTCCATCTTTACTGCGGTTACTGAGATTGACACATGACGGGTTACTGAGTAACCTGTTACAGCATCAAACCAGTCTCTGATATCTGTTGGGTATCTCACAGCCACGATCAGCTGACCTTGGGAAGGAGTACAGTCTTTAAGCTTCCCATAACAATTTATTAAAGCCATTCCAGCGAATAATTATAAATTGTTTACACCAAGGACTCTAAGAGTACTAAGAAAATACAAAGGAAAATAGACGTACCTCATTTGTTGTGTGAGTTGTCCCACGATGAGCTTAAAATCATCACTTACCTGTAATGGAAAACAAAATATTCATCAATTATCTGCATCTCGCCCCACCATCAAGACCTGAATCTTCATTGAACAATAATTTTAGACTTTTCGCAAAACTACAATCTTAGTCGACACAATCACAACCTCTTATGTTAGGAGATACTCACTTTATTATGATGGAACGACTTCATGACGATGGAGTGACGATAACCTCATAATTAAGTCCTGCCGGAGGCTGTGACCGACCACCATCTCTCCTACAATATAAATTTGTTCGTCACCTCCAATTAACAAGACACAATCAAAATTTATATTACTGCATTGTTCACATTTATATTACCCGAGATTCACAAACTAATGTTTGCCTTAAATGCTTTGAAACTCCCAACTTCATGACTAAAATCAAAGTTGTCAAGTTATTATCAGTACTAGAAAAGTTTTCACTCGGTTAAGCTTTTCAATAAATTTTAAGTAACATCAGAAAATAATTATGAAATATTACTTTTATATTGTATAATAATTCTAAGAACAAAGCAAAATCATCAAAAATAACGAGTAATTTCGTCGTCGTTCACAGAGTTATTAAATAAAAATATTAGTCAGTTATGTATAGAAGGATCCATGAGGCTATAATATCAGATATATTTGCGAATTTTTGAAGATCTGTGGGAGTGTTTTACGTTAACTCAGTTCCCTGGGATGCTAACCAGTGACACCAAAGTTTACCACAGACTTTTTTTTCTACCACAAAATTTTTTTTTGCCTATGTAGCATTCTAAAAGTTTAAATACGGGGGCCGGCGCCCCAGGGCATTTTTGGATACACTACTTTGACATTTTCCACGTCTCTTTATAATTTCAAAACATCCAGAGTTTTCCAAAATATTATTTCGGTGGTGGATTTTTATTTTTTTATTGTGTAGCATGTCTTATTAAAATGCTTTCAGTACTGACCTAAAAAAAAAAAAAAAAAAAAAAAAAAAAAGACTTTCCAATATTATATGAAGGAGGACTTACCAGATTTAAATGAAAATCTCAGCCCAAATGAAATTAGTCATATTTCTTGAAACCTAAAGATACATACATGACCACCTGATAAGGTGGATACTGGGGTATGTCCCCCCCCCACACCTGTATCGACTTAATAAGGTGGGCGCAGGATTATGAATCTCTAACATCTGTCTCCTGACAAGGCAAGCTGGGCACCCGTGTTCCCCCGCTTTTCTCATCCAAAGCATGTGCGAGGGAGAGTCGCCTACACCTGCCTCCTGACAGGCTATGTTGAGGGGCATGCGTCTCCTACTCTTGCTTCCTGTCAAAGCTGGTGAGGGAACGAGTTCCCCTCACCCGCCTTCTGACAAGGTAGTGCTACGAAGACAAAATCTTCTTGAACTTCCAAAACAAGATTTACTTCATTTATTTTCGTTAATGGCTTATCCTGAGTAAGAGAAAATATACCTGGGCAGCACCGGGTTATTCTACTAACACAATATAATATTGGAATAAATGGCACCAGCATGGAGCACACAAAACAAAAATCATTTTGATCACCGAAGTGATTGCCACAGGATTCGTACCAAACAGATTAATATAAATTATTTAAAAATAAATCGATCTCTGGACGAGATGTAGATAGCCCACGGTACGGGTGGGGATTGAACTCGCGCCGAGTGAGTCAACGCAAGTCTCGGGAAGATATCAGGAAGTACTCCTACAGCGTTATAATATTGGCATGTTAAATAATAATGAAAACCGAGGAAAATGGACCAGAATAATAATAGAATCATAATACACATCAGAAACAAGAGATAATTTAAATAGAAATCTACCAAGAGAAAGTTAAACGGCAAACTTAAAGCTGCAACGACAAATTTTAA
>NW_027199477.1:0-7500 GCF_038502225.1 Cherax quadricarinatus | reverse complement strand
ATATATATATATATATATATATATATATATATATATATATATATATATATATATATATATATATATATATATATATATATATATATATATATATATATATATATATATATATATATATATATATATATATATATATATATATATATATATATATATATATATATATATATATATATATATATATATATATATATATATATATATATATATATATATATATATATATATATATATATATATATATATATATATATATATATATATATATATATATATATATATATATATATATATATATATATATATATATATATATATATATATATATATATATATATATATATATATAATATATATATATATATATATATATATATATATATATATATATATATATATATATATATATATATATATATATATATATATATATATATATATATATATATATATATATATATATATATATATATATATATATATATATATATATATATATATATATATATATATATATATATATATATATATATATATATATATATATATATATATATATATATATATATATATATATATATATATATGCAAGGAATTCGCAAGAGCAGGCGAAATATACACAAACACTGATCTCTGGCTGAAGGAGACTCGAACCTACGAACCTTGGAACAAGGTACGCAGTGCTTACCAATCTCACCACACTGGACCAATACCTTGGCGTCCAGCTTGCTCTCCTTCAGCCAGAGATCAGTGTTTGTGTATATTTCGCCTGCTCTTGCGAATTCCTTGCATTGTTAATATCTCTAGTAAGGCTGATGCATGCAGGGGATGAGATGAAAAGCTGTAAGCCTTCTCCCTGAAAGCTGGCTGCCTTGGATCAAAGTCTAGCGCAAGCTGGACGCCAAGGTATTGGTCCAGTGTGGGTAGATTGGTAAAGCACTGCGTACCTTGTTCCAAGGTTCGTAGGTTCGAGTCTCCTTCAGCCAGAGATCAGTGTTTATATAGCTTCAGTTTTAATACTGGGTGTCGCATCTACACGAACCTCTGGAGGTTCCATATGGTCAGTCGTATATTTGTATGAGACATTTGCTCCTGATATTGATTAAGTGTGTGTCAGAAAGTTTTAATAAAAAACTTTATTTAATATTCTAATATTAGTATAGTAACAACAGTTAAAAGGTGATATCGAAATATACAGAAGAAGCAATGTGAAAAATAGTGAACTTCCAAGCGCTTTCGTGATTTCTCACATTATCAAGGAACTGTTCCTTGATAATGCGAGAAATCACATTATCGAGGTAGTTTTGCATTAATTAGTAGTATCTGATATTAAATAACTATACTGTTTTATGAGATTCTGATTGATTTTCGCAGATACTGAAAAAATGATATCCTTGGAGTATATATGAAAACGATCATTGCCGAATAAGCCAAGCTATTAAATTGTGGATATAAAACATGATAAAGATACGTACCCCGAGAGGCTTACACTTCAAAGTGTATATACAACGAAACCTTATTGACTGCACAGCTGTTGGATCGGATGGTCGTGTCGGATGAACTATGATGCTGCAATCCAAAGCTAACCTCACTTTATTGTTATTACTAAAGGTTAGAGGCGCCTTGGTGGCTGCAGCTTTGAAAAGTATAAACACTGTTGATGTGGAAATGCTGACTGGTGTGGTAACGAGGGTTTACACAAAGCACTGGTAATGACGATCTGTCGTGAGACGAAAGGCAGCGGCAACTCTCGACTCAAGAGTGATCTGGAGGCGATTGTATTTTTTCCATTTTTTTTTTTTTGGCAAGCTAATGGCACAATACTCCAGGTTAGTCCTGTCAGAGACCGAAGCCTCGCACTCCGGGGGAAGTTGAAACTGGAAGAACTCTCTTCTTCCTTAGACCAAGCGTGGCCAACACCTATTCGTAAGATGCTGTATAACCCGTACGGGTCACACAGCACCCCTATTCCTCAGGTGCTGTATGACCCGTGCGGGTCACACACCACCTCAGCGTTATTATGCTGGGTCACCGCAGGTGCGACAGCTGACTTACCTGTGTTGGGCTCGAGGCTCTCCGAATTATTGCTTTATTAGGGTTCAAACCTCTCGAATATACGAGGATCATTAAGGCTGCAAGTCACCATTACATCACTAATTTTATTTTTATTCCTAAATTATGGATTACTATAAATTTCCAGAGAAATATATTCTGATACACATTCTCGATGTATATCATGTCTCAGTATTGTTTGTATTTATTTATATGTTTATATAAGTGATCATTGGCACCAGTCACAAAATTATATAAAAAGGTCACATAATAAAAAAGGTCACATAAAAAAGTCACATAAAAACTCCCAAAAAAGGTGACATGATTATTAAAAGTTATATAATTATAAGGTCACATAATTATAAAACAGTAACATATTTATAAAACATTGATATATAATTATAAAAATGGCAATACATCTTAACTTTGATTTCTGTGACATTTTTCTGATTTTGACAACTGTCGACTTGAGCTGCGGGAGTCGACTCGCTCGCTCGACTTTTCTAAGAAGCAAAAACTTCATTACCACCAAGGAAATGTATCGGTGAGATGTCATACTCCAGATACCAGTGTAATGATCACTTCCCTTGAGATCTTCCCAAACTATATGACATCCAATGGTGAACACTGAATTATTTCAGGATCTCCAGTGGTGCAGGTTTTCACAGTGACTGAACGTCAGTGGTAAACTCAGAAACAGACTTGAGAACCATGTGACTGAAGGAGCAACAAGTACTTAATAAATAATGACTTCAGTCCACTTTCAGGATTGTGTTTGCTAAATCTCGGGAAAGTAGATGTGCGGCATATTTTTTGCAAGAATCTGGAGTTGCACGAATATTCTGGACTTTTAATAATTAGTGATTCAGTAATGTTATAAAATATTTAGAAATGTGAAACATATATTGCAGAGTTGTTTTTTTATTAGACAAATCTCTAAAAGCAGCTAAATTAAATCTACAGGGAATCTGAATACAAAACCTTTTCAAAATATTAATGAACCCGGACCCCTTAGACAGGTAGGTTGTATGGCCCTCTTGGGTTTAGCACTTAAATTGACAGATTGGTCAGGTAGGGGTGGGGAGAACGTGGTGCATTGTTAATGTAATATGTACAATTTGTGTTGCTATGTTTCACCCAGAAAGATTTTTTAGATCATCGTGAGTGCTGGCTCTTCGGTGGGACCTCCCTGTCGTGGTAGCAGCGGAGGGTTTGACGGAGTCCCCGTAAGAGGTGGAGTCTTCAGAGGGGGTCACCTTGGTGTCAATACTGGGATATTTGAAGATTGAGACAATTATGCAACATATGGGAATCTTTATTAAGGAAATGTTTCGCCACACAGTGGCTTCACAAGTCCAATACAAAGTAGTAATGAGTGAGGAGAGGAGGAGTTTGAGGTAATCAGTCCTTCAGCCTGTAATCTAGATGTTCGTTCTATCACTCTATTAGAAAGTACAGCAGAAGACCGGGTAGTGTTGCCATGATGGGGTGTGGGTGGTATTGTGATGGTGGAGTGTTGGTGGTATTGTGTTTGTGGAGTGTGGGTGGTATTGGGATGGTCAAGTGTGGGTGATATTGTGATGGAATGTGTTTGAGATGGGTGTGGGAGGTCCTGTAATGATGGAGAGTAGGTGATGGGTGTCGATGGTCTTACTATGATAGAGTCTGGGTGATGGGTGACAGCATTTAAGAACATTATAAACATAATTAGCATTCACTGTTGTGTCATACAAACCACATAAGCTTCACTAATACAGCTAAGGTACCATTATCTTAATGATATTAAATCATTCTTGCTGTCAAGGGAAAATTAATCAAAAGGCTCATTTACATTAATGGATTTAATGCTTTTAAGAGAGAGGAATTAGCAGATTACTAGTTAGGAAGAAACACGTTTTAATGTCAGGTGATAATGGTGGTATATTCATCATAGAAATACAGTGTATCCTAACGCAGGTTTTGTTTGGGTGGTATATCCGTTAGAAGACAATATATTGTATCGCGAGACCTGTCTTATTGGTAGTATATCTATGAAAATACAATAGTATATCCTAGCACGGGTCTTAGCGGTGGTATATCCGACAGAAACAAGAGTTTCTTCTGGCAACGGCTTTAGTGGTAGTATATTCGTCAAGAAACAAAAGTATTTTTTGGCACTAAACTTGGTGGTCGTGGTGGTGGAATATCCGTCAGGAAACACCAGTGTCTCCTGATACAGGTCTCGATCAGACGAGGGCACGTTTAGTGATTTGTACCCTCTGGTCTTTTTCTGCTAGGTTTTTACACCTTATTTAAGAAACAAAGAATTTCTACAATGTATTGAATCCTAAGAGAAGATCCTGATATTATTATAGGTATCTTGAAGAATATTTCTTATATATGTAAATATAACAGGTGCAAGAGACTATATTTTATTTCTTTAAGGTCAATCATCTTTTCATTTACTACACACACTTAGTCTCACAAAAAAATCCGAGAGTAGATTACCTGTCTGAATGCTGTGAATGCACATAACTCTGGGAACTTCCTCTTAACGATTTCCCCATTCACATGGAATATCCACGTATTTGTGGCGATGTACAAGCCGACCAATATAGTCTATAGTGTCTAAACTGTTCCGAAACCAAGGGTAGACATGCGAGGCATAGTGAGGCAAACAACATCTTCAAGAAGTGTCGCTTTTGTTGATTGCCTGGCTGAGAGTAAACCCTGATTCCTAGCATCTAGCATCCCCCACAATCCTGATAACTACCTTGATAGGATCCCAATCAATCCAGGAAGAAAGCAGACTCTTAATGTTGAACTATACCTGTGTTTACACCCTGGCTGACACCTATGTCAATCAGAGTGATCGGCAGTAGGGAGGTCCTGCTGATCACAGAGAAGAACACAAACTCAGAATTATTAAAACTTGGGACATTAGAACCAATTCGTTCAAGAAAGTTCAGGGATCCTTGAATCCCGGGAAAAATGTGCAACACACTTCCTAAAAAAGAAACTAAGGACATATCAAGACGATCGGCACCAGTGTCAACTAGACCCAGTGTAAATATTCGAACAGACGTCCTGAATAGTGTCAAGTTTGTCTGTTGCACCTTAGTAACAGAAACAGTGAAAGTGTAGTGTGCAGTATGCAGCGGATGGAAGCGTCAGTGCTCTAAGGCTGGTGTGTGACGAGGTTGTTGGAGGGAAGCAGTAGTGCCTCACCACCAGCCTCCCGGGGGTGATGTGGGATTGGTGGGCTACCGCTCGGGTGGGTTATGGCATAGGTCGGTGATGGGGTGGTAGATCTAGGCCAGATGCCACTCGTCACCATTAACCATTCATAAAGAAAACTGTACGACAAACACGTGTATGACCTGCAGCCTAAAAATGTTTTACTGCAGTGCCCGCAGGTGTGTGGTTAGCCTCGCCTCTGTCTACACACATGTGAAGCAAGAGAAAAAGATTTCTTGAGTAAATAGTCTATTTAGGTACAGGTCCACAGAAGTATAATTATCATACATGGTAACATATGTGTCAGTTACCTAGGATAACCCACAATAAAATAGTCAAGCTAAATGACTTATTCCATTGGGGTCCTCTGTTTATGGACTGAATGACCGTATATTCTCGCTACCGCTCGAGTGTAGGCTTGTATTACCCAAGCTCTGGTAGAGGGGGTTGAGTCATAGCTCCATGCCTAGGAGAAGAGAGGGACCACTATCCATGCCCCAGGAACACTACTGTATGAGTCCACTGGGCTCAATTCACTCTAGTCTCTGGTGCCGCCCGGATGTATCACACACACTTCCTGGCTGCCTCTCACCCCCACCCCAGTTCTTCTCAGACATGCTTCCCAGTGCCTCGCAGCAAAGACTTGCTTCGTCCTTGCAGCTGTCAATAAATGAAGCAGAAGATGACAGCTAGATTCCCTCAAGCCTAGGACGTCAAAGTGATACTGACAGGAAGCACTACATATGTCCGAGTACTGTGTACTCTGATACAGAGTTTGCAGGTTCGAGTCCTGCTGTGGACGTACAGACAATATATGTAGATAATTTCGCGAATCGTTAAGCATTTCAAATCTCTTTCGTTTTCCACTGCATGTAGCAGAATTTAATGAAATAACTGAAAAAAGCCTTGTGCCCGGGGTATGGAGAAACATCGTCTAGTTTCGGCTATGTGCCCATATTTATCTGAGGTCTGGCTCCTTGGTAAAGTACTGTGTACTCAGATACAGAGTTTGCAGGTTCGAGTCTTGCTGTTGACGTAGAGACAATGTTTTTGTAAATAATTCCACCTGATTGCAAATTGTTAAGTATATATATATATATATATATATATATATATATATATATATATATATATATATATATATATATATATATATATATATATATATATGCAATAAGATCACAGTAAACAGGTGATTTCAGAATATGCAAAACAACCACTCTGAAAGAATAGAGAAATTCCAAGCGCTTTCGTGACTACTCACATTATCAAGGAACTATCATAGTTCCTTGAAAATGTGAGTAGTCACAAAAGCGCTTGGAATTTCTCTATTCTTTCAGAGTGGTTGTTTTGCATATATATATATATATATATATATATATATATATATATATATATATATATATATATATATATATATATATATATATATATATCCTTCATTATTTAAAATGGTACACATTCTTTTAGAGTTATACAGATGGTAATGTGACAAGTGTACATACAAAGAGCTTAAGGAATATATTACAATTGCATTTCAAATACTTCATCCTGCTTTTTAAAGGTGAGATACATATGCAAAATACAACAGATATTGTTTAACTTAACTTCAACACTAAAACACTGCAGCTGTTCTAGGATCATTAATTTTCTTGATCACATTTTTTCCTAGTTGCTTCAGGAAAATGGATTCGCTCTTTTTCCATGAGCTTATGGGTCTAGGAACCTGGGAAGCTGGCAGCTTCACCTTCGTTATCGCTTCTGTGTTGGATATAGGCATTAACTAGCGTGGCTGCTTATGTGTAGTTGCAAACCAATTTTTGACCATCTGTCTGCGCCTGCATGATGATTTCATCTGGCTGCAATTTTTTGCTGTAATCAGAACTTTTGAGTTTGGGCGAATTCCGTAATGCTTGTTTCGTTGACTGATAATGTTGTTAGGCTCTTTATGCTTTGTGGTGTTCCCTTTTTGGGAAACTAAACCATGGTACCTGAATCAGTGTTCTAATGTATTGCCACAAATACACCTGTGTTCGGCGAGAATAAAGGAAACAAGGTATTATGTGCAACACCAATACCAGATGTCTACGTGTCAAGAAATGCGACTAGAGAGGAGGAAGGAACAGCCAACAATTAGTTCCTGGATATGGAGCTCTCACTGCCAGTAGACGAGATTTCTCCTCACCCGAAATACTCTCAAGCAATGTTGAGGTTTTATTTTCCATTACTGAG
>NW_027199476.1:0-31778 GCF_038502225.1 Cherax quadricarinatus | reverse complement strand
CATAACCCATGTGTAAGTCCCACTCAAGTGCAACCTCTGTCACTCGTGTATTTAAGAACATAAGAAAGGAACACTGCCGCAGGTCTACTGGCCCATGCGCGGCAGGACTAAGTCACCCACCAACCAAACCTATTCAGGTCGAGGTCACATCCACTTAAGGAAGGAGCACGGAATCAGACCTATTAGCACAAGCTAGTCAGGTCTAACTCACACTCCCCATCACCCACTAATGCATTTATCTAACAAAAGAACTTAAGAACATAAGAACATAAGAAAGGAGGAACACTGCAGCAGGCCTACTGGCCCATACATGGCAAGTCCTTATCAAAGCCACATAAACATTTGTAGATGAATGGTTCAGAGAACCGACATGTTGATAAATTAGACACATGTGCAACTCTTGGGTATCTTTATTGAGGAAACGTTTCGCCACACAGTGGCTTCATCAGTCCATACAAAGGAGAATCTTGAAGAACAGGAGGAGAATGAGGTAATCAGTCCCTCAACCTTGAGTCGATGTGTTCAGTCCATCAAAACAGTCCATCGATACACTGTGTGTATCAGGTAGTGAAGGTACCCAGCACAGACACTGTGTGTATCAGGTAGTGAAGGTACCCAGCACAGACACTGTGTGTATCAGGTAGTGAAGGTACCCAGCACAGACACTGTGTGTATCAGGTAGTGAAGGTACCTAGCACAGACACTGTGTGTATCAGGTAGTGAAGGTACCTAGCACAGACACTGTGTGTATCAGGTAGTTGGTTTAGAAAGACACGTAAGCAAACACTATAACATATTTATTAGAAAACGTTTCGGTCCTGGGACCTTGATCACTTCTAACATACAGAGGTAGAAAGACATTATATATATATAGGCGGAGAGTGAGATGTGACGCACGTGACCTGAGGAATGTCATAAGAACATAAGAATGGAGGAACACTGTAGAAGGCCTACTGATTGAACATTAAAATGGTATAAAATACCGACAGGTTGTTAGGTAAGACACGTATGCAACAGTTAGGTATCCTAACTGTTGCATACGTGTCTTACCTAACAAGGCCTACTGGCCCATGCGAGGCAGGTCCTTATCAAAACAACCTCTGTCTATGATGAGGACCAGTAGACGATGAAATCATGTGACTCCTGTGTTGTTGGGTTGGTGCTGCTTAAGTATCATGTATGCCAATGTTTTTGAAATTTTGTAGTTTCCAGTGTTGCGTTCTATAGTGTCGGTGACGGTGATTAGTGAGGCTTCTAGGCACCGTCGGCGTCTGAGGTCTGGTTCGGTGAGAACGAGTTGTGCCTCGTTCCAGTTCATCAAATGCCCCGTTGAGTCTCTGTGGAGGACACAGGCGTACCTTACATCGTCTCTGTTAGAGGCATTTCGATGCTCATTCAGGCGGACTGCAAGATCTCTGCCTGTCTCGCCTACATATTTCTTGGGACAGAACCCACAGGGGATCGTGTAGACGCCTGCTGTATAAGTTAGAGGTGTGGGGCTGCGTTTAGTAGTGAGGTCTTTGATAGAGGATGTGTTTATGGTGGAAACGTTGATGTTACTCATAGCAAGTGCCCGGCGAGTATTCGTGGCAACATCGCCACATGGGAGTACTATGAACTGTTTAGGGGGCTGTTCCATGGGCGGTTTGTTGAGGATAGCTTGTGCCTTGAGTCTGCAAACTCGGATGAAGAAAGATGGGAACTGAAGACGTGTAAAGGCTTGTGTTATGTAAGTGCATTCTTCTTCTAGAAAACAAGGGCTGGAGATGCGAAGAGCTCTCAAGAAGAAGCCAATGAGGACTCCTCTCTTAGTGCGGGTATCTTGGTGTGAATAAAAGTGTATAAGATCGTCCTTGTTGGTAGGTTTTCTATACACTTTGAAGAGAAGTTTGTCACTGTCGGGAGATCTGCACAGTAGAACGTCGAGGAAAGGAAGTTTGCCATCATTTTCGAGTTCAAGTGTAAACTTTATTGATGGTATCAGGTAGTGAAGGTACCTAGCACAAACACCATCTTTACGTAACATGATTTACTCTCCACACAGGCCATTAAAACACTTCCACTCCCCCTCAGTCCATCTCTTGTTAAGTTTCGACAGACCTGAATCAGCTAACGTGAATAAGAGTCCACACACAGAGTGTTGTTAAACAGGGAGCCTAGACTGTTAAGATTACAGACCCCCACGTAAAGGCGTCCTGCACTGATCAGTTGGTTGATTGGCAGGAGTCTCTCATTGTTGAACTCTGTGTCCCCTATTTAAATGTGTTTGGCTAAAATGCTAGTTTATAATGTTGTTTGGAACTCGTTGGTGAAGAGTTAGTCTACTGAGCACCTCCGTGGGCAGTCTGTGGATGGTAGTGACTCACTATACAGCACTAGGCATATAAGACGCGCCTTATATGCTCAGGGAAGGCCTCTTACGTAAATTATGAGAGCAATTAGACCTTGAATACTGTCTTACCGTTGTGATACTTCTGCTGTGGGTCTTATATACCGGAAAATAGAGACATACAACAGTTAGGTATGAAAAGGAACACACATGTGCGACATTTCTGAATCTTTATTGAGAAAACGTTTCGCCAGTGGCTACAGTCCGAAAAAAAATAAAAATCTCTACATATTAAAAACCATATAAGAATCTAAATTAATATCCGTAGGTTATACACATTTCGTCGATAATATAAATACGCATCACCCGATGATATAAACATTCTCATTTTCTTGGTAAAACGACAGAAACGTTAAATACTCGTATATACAAGACTACTCTGCATTGTCCGAGTGCTGGAGTGATGTCAGTGTCGTTAGAAATTGGTCCTTATTTGCTACGAGTGCAAGATGTAATAATGTGAAGAAAGCTACGAGTGAGTTGCTTCACTCGTAGTCACTATAGTCACTGTCCTGGTCGTCACTATAGTCACTGTCCTGGTCGTCACTATAGTCACTGTCCTGGTCATCAATACCAGCATCGCTGGATGAATAACCACTGTCTTCAGAAGTGTACAAGTATTCTTCAATATCATCCCATTCTTGGCTGTTGTCTTCCTCACTATACCATTCTCTGTCACTGTCATCATGTCCATCACTGTCCTCTTCTAAAGTATCCCATCCACTGTCACCACATCACTATCCAGTGTTTCATCGCTATCCGCTTCGTAATTGACATATTCTGCCTCCATGACGTTGTGCTCTTCAACATCACTGTCCTCTTCGTAATTGACGTATTGTACCTCAATGTTTACGTTGTGGTCTTCAACATCACTGTCCTCTTCGTAATTAACGTATTGTACCTCAATGTTGACGTTGTGGTCTTCAACATCACTGTCCTCTTCGTAATTGACGTATTGTACCTCATTGCTGACGTTGTGCTCTTCAACATCACTGTCCTCTTCGTAACTGACGTATTGTACCTCATTGCTGACGTTGTGCTCTTCAACATCACTGTCCTCTTCGTAATTGACGTATTGTACCTCAATGTTGACGTTGTGGTCTTCAACATCACTGTCCTCTTCGTAATTGACGTATTGTACCTCATTGCTGACGTTGTGCTCTTCAACATCACTCATGTTTACATCCTCGTGCTCTTCAACATCACTCATGTTTACATCCTCGTCGTCTTCCTTCCATAAGATGGTTTCTGCGTCAGAGTCGTCTTCTTCAGGTTGCTTAATGCTGACATCCATCTCACGGTCATACACCTCATTGCTGATGTTGTGCTCGTCACCATCGCTGTCCTCTTCGTAAGTGACGCATTCTGTCTCAGTGGTAACGTTGTGCTCATCAACATCACTCATGTGTACATCCTCTTCCTTCCACAAGATGGTTTCTGCGTCAGAGTCGTCTTCCTCAGGTTGCACACTGCTGACATCCGTCTCAAGATCATACATCAAGGTCTCGGCGGTGCTGGAAGTCGAGGTAGCGGATACTATGGAGTACGGATCTTGATAGACAGCAGAGCAGAAGCTATGGGTGTCCATTAGTGAAGCGGCTCCTACGTAACCAATATTAGTGGGGAGACCGGCAGGACTCGCTGAATATTCTCGTAGGAAGCTTTGAGAGTCCATTGTAACATTTGCTGATACAATCACTTGTAACTGAATCTCAAGACAATGTAACGAACTGGCCGCTACACTCCCGTTTATATCCAGTCGTCACCGTCACCTCAGTTGTCCTGAGTGACCATACTAGTCAGGTCCTTCTCAAACCCAGACCCACCAACAAAAATATATGCGCAACCCATTATCAGTACTACCCAAGGAATAAGCATTCATAACCCATGTGTAAGTCCCACTCAAGTGCAACCTCTCTCACTCGTGTATTTAAGAACATAAGAAAGGAACACTGCCGCAGGTCTACTGGCCCATGCGAGGCAGGACTAAGTCACCCACCAACCAAACCTATTCAGGTCGAGGTCACATCCACTTAAGGAAGGAGCACGGAATCAGACCTATTAGCACAAGCTAGTCAGGTCTAACTCACACTCCCCATCACCCACTAATGCATTTATCTAACAAAAGAACTTAAGAATGGAGGAACACTGCAGAAGGCCTACTGGCCCATATATGGCAAGTCCTTATCAAAGCCACGCATAGACACTGTGTGTATCAGGTAGTGAAGGTGCCCAGCTCAGACACTGTGTGTATCAGGTAGTGAGGGTACCCAGCTCAGACACTGTGTGTATCAGGTAGTGAAGGTACCCAGCACAGACACTGTGTGTATCAGGTAGTTGGACACTTTAGAATGCTCATTCAGGCGGACTGCAAGATCTCTGCCTGTCTCGCCTACATATTTCTTGGGACAGAACCCACAGGGGATCGTGTAGACGCCTGCTGTAGAAGTTAGAGGTGTGGGGCTGCGTTTAGTAGTGAGGTCTTTGATAGAGGATGTGTTTATGGTGGAAACGTTGATGTTACTCATAGCAAGTGCCCGGCGAGTATTCGTGGCAACATCGCCACATGGGAGTACTATGAACTGTTTAGGGGGCTGTTCCATGGGCGGTTTGTTGAGGATAGCTTGTGCCTTGAGTCTGCAAACTCGGATGAAGAAAGATGGGAACTGAAGACGTGTAAAGGCTTGTGTTATGTAAGTGCATTCTTCTTCTAGAAAACAAGGGCTGGAGATGCGAAGAGCTCTCAAGAAGAAGCCAATGAGGACTCCTCTCTTAGTGCGGGTATCTTGGTGTGAATAAAAGTGTATAAGATCGTCCTTGTTGGTAGGTTTTCTATACACTTTGAAGAGAAGTTTGTCACTGTCGGGAGATCTGCACAGTAGAACGTCGAGGAAAGGAAGTTTGCCATCATTTTCGAGTTCAAGTGTAAACTTTATTGATGGTTCAACTGCATTGATCTTGTTGAGAAGGGCCTGGATATTGAGACGTCTTGGATAGAAAACCAATAAATATGTTATAGTGTTTGCTTACGTGTCTTTCTAAACCAACTTGTCGGTATTTATTACCAAGGTTTATACCGTATCAGGTAGTGAAGGTACCTAGCACAAACACCATCTTTACGTAACATGATTTACTCTCCACACAGGCCATTAAAACACTTCCACTCCCCCTCAGTCCATCTCTTGTTAAGTTTCGACAGACCTGAATCAGCTAACGTGAATAAGAGTCCACACACAGAGTGTTGTTAAACAGGGAGCCTAGACTGTTAAGATTACAGACCCCCACGTAAAGGCGTCCTGCACTGATCAGTTGGTTGATTGGCAGGAGTCTCTCATTGTTGAACTCTGTGTCCCCTATTTAAATGTGTTTGGCTAAAATGCTAGTTTATAATGTTGTTTGGAACTCGTTGGTGAAGAGTTAGTCTACTGAGCACCTCCATGGGCAGTCTGTGGAGGGTAGTGACTCACTATACAGCACTAGGCATATAAGACGCGCCTTATATGCTCAGGATAGGCCTCTTACGTAAATTATGAGAGCAATTAGACCTTGAATACTGTCTTACCGTTGTGATACTTCTGCTGTGGGTCTTATATACCGGAAAATAGAGACATACAACAGTTAGGTATGAAAAGGAACACACATGTGCGACATTTCTGAATCTTTATTGAGAAAACGTTTAGCCAGTGGCTATAGTCCGAAAAAAATAAAAATCTCTACATATAAGAATCTAAATTAATATCCGTAGGTTATACACATTTCGTCGATAATATAAATACGCAACACCCGATGATATGAACATTCTCATTTTCTTGGTAAAACGACAGAAACGTTAAATACTCGTATATACAAGACTACTCTGCATTGTCCGAGTGCTGGAGTGATGTCAGTGTCGTTAGAAATTGGTCCTTATTTGCTACGAGTACAAGATGTAATAATGTGAAGGCTACGAGTGAGTTGCTTCACTCGTAGTCACTATAGTCACTGTCCTGGTCGTCACTATAGTCACTGTCCTGGTCGTCACTATAGTCACTGTCCTGGTCATCAATACCAGCATCGTTGGATGAATAACCACTGTCTTCAGAAGTGTACAAGTATTCTTCAATATCATCCCATTCTTGGCTGTTGTCTTCCTCACTATACCATTCTCTGTCACTGTCATCATGTCCATCACTGTCCTCTTCTAAAGTATCCCATCCACTGTCACCATCATCACTATCCAGTGTTTCATCGCTATCCGCTTCGTAATTGACATATTCTGCCTCCATGACGTTGTGCTCTTCAACATCACTGTCCTCTTCGTAATTGACGTATTGTACCTCAATGTTGACGTTGTGGTCTTCAACATCACTGTCCTCTTCGTAATTGACGTATTGTACCTCATTGCTGACGTTGTGGTCTTCAACATCACTCATGTTTACATCCTCGTCGTCTTCCTTCCATAAGATGGTTTCTGCGTCAGAGTCGTCTTCTTCAGGTTGCTTAATGCTGACATCCATCTCACGGTCATACACCTCATTGCTGATGTTGTGCTCGTCACCATCGCTGTCCTCTTCGTAAGTGACGCATTCTGTCTCAGTGGTAACATTGTGCTCATCAACATCACTCATGTGTACATCCTCTTCCTTCCACAAGATGGTTTCTGCGTCAGAGTCGTCTTCCTCAGGTTGCACACTGCTGACGTCCGTCAAAGTCTCGGCGGTGCTGGAAGTCGAGGTAGCGGATAGTATGGAGTGCGGATCTTGATAGACAACAGAGCAGAAGCTACGGGTTTCTATTAGTGAAGCGGCTCCTACGTAATCAGTATTAGTGGGGAGACCGGCAGGACTCGCTGCATATTCTCGTAGGAAGCTTTGAGAGTCCATTGTAACATTCGCTGGTACAATCACTTGTAACTGAATCTCAAGACAATGTAACGAACTGGCCGCTACACTCCCGTTTATATCCAGTCGTCACCGTCACCTCAGTTGTCCTGAGTGACCATACTAGTCAGGTCCTTCTCAAACCCAGACCCACCAACAAAAATATATGCGCAACCCATTATCAGTACTACCCAAGGAATAAGCATTCATAACCCATGTGTAAGTCCCACTCAAGTGCAACCTCTCTCACTCGTGTATTTAAGAACATAAGAAAGGAACACTGCCGCAGGTCTACTGGCCCATGCGAGGCAGGACTAAGTCACCCACCAACCAAACCTATTCAGGTCGAGGTCACATCCACTTAAGGAAGGAGCACGGAATCAGACCTATTAGCACAAGCTAGTCAGGTCTAACTCACACTCCCCATCACCCACTAATGCATTTACCTAACATAAGAACATAAGAATGTAGGAACACTGCAGAAGGCCTACTGGCCCATACGAGGCAGGTCCTTATCAAAACGACATCTACCTAAAGCTACTCAAGAAATAACTCCCGTACCCCTTGACACCAATCAAACCCAGCCCCTCCCACTCATATATTTGTCCAGTCTCTTCTTAACAAAAACCTCTATCGAACTTAAGAACATTATACTGCATTTGTGTTTATATTGCCATTGTGTCGGTATTTTATACCATTTATTTCCACTCTATCACCCCACTGGGAAGACTGTTCCACGCATCTGCAACTCTGTTAGAAAACCAGTACTTACCTATGTCCTTTCTAAATCTAAATTTATCCAACTTAAATCCATTATTCCTGGTTCTTACCTGGTTCGACACCCTCAGTACTTTATTAATGTCTCCCTTGTTTATGCCCGTCATCCACTTATACACTTCAATGATATCTCCCCTCATTCTACGCCTCTCCAGAGAGTGGAGATTTAAGGCTTTAAGTCTATGGTGTCTGAAACAATACAATTTAAGTCTATCTTCATACGGGAGGTTCCTTACATAAGAACATAAGAACATAAGAACGAAGGAACACTGCAGAAGGCCTACTGGCCCATGCGAGGCAGGTCCAAGTCTCCTACCGGCTTAAGCCAATGCACCCAACCTAGTCAGGTCAGGTCACATTGACTTAAGGGAGGAACACGGCAGTGTTCCTCCCACAGTAAATCATTTTAGTCATTCTTCTCTGTATGTTCTCTAATGAGTCTATGTCCATCCTGTAGTAAGGGGACCAAAACTGAGCAGCATAATCTAAATGAGGCCTCACTAGTGATGTATAGAGCTGTAAAATAACTTTTGGACTACTGTTACTTATACTTCTTGAGATAAATCCAAGTAATCTGAGATTCATTTATCAAGTTATGTTCTTCAAGGTGACTTCTGATAATGTCAGCTATAATTGATTCTAATAACTTGCCCGTTAGGTAAGACACATATGCAACAGTTAGGTATCTTTATTTCGAAACGTTTCGCCTACACAGTAGGCTTCTTCGGTCGAGTACAGAAAAGTTGATAGAAGCAGAAGATACTTGAAGACGATGTAATCAGTCCATCACCCTTAAAGTTTTGAGGTGGTCAGTCCCTCAGTCTGGAGAAGAGCATTGTTCCGTTGTCTGAAACAATATGAAGTTGAAGTGACAGGATGGAGCCTTTATATAGTGCCAGGAGGTGAGACGGAGGTTGCTTTGGGAGGGCAGGTCCCTCTCAAACCCAGCCGTTCTCACTAGTAGAGGTCGAAGTTGATGGTCTGTACCAAGATACCCTTGTGTTGCAGTGTCTGACAGAATGAACATTAAAATGGTATAAAATACCGACAGATTGTTAGGTAAGACACATATGCAACAGTTAGGTATCTTTATTTCGAAACGTTTCGCCTACACAGTAGGCTTCTTCAGTCGAGTACAGAAAAGTTGATAGAAGCAGAAGATACTTGAAGACGATGTAATCAGTCCATCACCCTTAAAGTTTTGAGGTGGTCAGTCCCTCAGTCTGGAGAAGAGCATTGTTCCGTTGTCTGAAACAATATGAAGTTGAAGTGAACGAACGAACGAACGAAAGTTCAGGTAAGATCCCAAATGGGATGAGCGGGGAAGACGGGACAGACGAAGAATAGTGCTGGAGAGGAGTGTTCTTAGTCGTAGAAATAGAGCCAGGGCTTAACCCAGCAGCAAAGGCGATCGTGGGACAGATATTGAAAAGAGAAATTCCGGTTCTTCTGTTGGGACTCCGGTGGGGTGAGCTGGGAGTAAGGGACTTGCGACGTTTAGAGCTAGAGAGGAGTGCAGAACTGAGTCATGTCTTGACCCAAAAAAGCTAAGGCGAACGTGGGTCAGAGAATGGTACCTGTCTTAGAAGGTACCTGTCAGCGGATCCAAGGTTATTTGTAAGTAGGGTTAGGAGCAGGATCATGCAAGGAGTAGAAAAGGTTGTGTTGGTTTGTGGGTCTGCGAATGTCTTCGTCAAGGAGAGAGGTCCAGTAGTCATGTCGTGTCTCAAGTTTGTCTATCTGTCTGTCACTGAGCCTCTTCCAGTACAGATTCAGCGCAGGGACGTCTAACTGGGCATGGAGAGACTCGCTTGTGGCGAAGTCCTCCCATCTGACATCAAGCACCCAGCGCAGCGCCTTGTTCTGGACACGCTGCAGTTTAAGTAAGTTCGTTTTTGCTGTAAGAGAGAGGGCTAGAGGAGAGTAAGTTATCAGAGGACGTATTAGGGATTTGTAGAGGTGTAGTTTGGTGCGTTGAGAGGCATGTTTCAGCTTGTAGAGGCCCGCAAGGGCCTTACTAGCTATTGCATGCCTTGAGTGAATGTGTCCGTGTAAACGAAGAAGGTAGTCAAGATTAACGCCAAGGACAGTGACAGATTGTGTGATAGGGAAGTAAGTGCGGGTGTCAGCTGTGCAAGAAAGGTATAAAATACCGACAATATGAAAGTTAAGACACATGTGCAACATCTGGATATCTTTATTGTAGTAGACGTTTCGCCATCCAGTGGCTTTATCAATACAGATTCTAGGACATAATAGGAAGACAGTAGAACTATATACAAAAGATGAGGTAATCAGTCCCTCGGCCTTGGAGTTAGTGTTCACAGCATCGTGGTGGAGGAGAGTCTGGAGCAAAGGCAACGAACGAACGAACGAAAGTTCAGGTAAGATCCCAAATGGGATGAGCGGGGAAGACGGGACAGACGAAGAATAGTGCTGGAGAGGAGTGTTCTTAGTCGTAGAAAATGAGCCAGGGCTTAACCCAGCAGCGAAGGCGATCGTGGGACAGATATTGAGAAGAGAAATTCAGGCTCTTCTGTTAGGATTCCAGTGGGGTGAGCGAGGAGGAAGGGACATGCGACGTTTAGGGCTAGAGAGGAGTGTAGAACTGGGCCATGTCTTTACCAAAAAATGCTTAGGCAAACGTGGGTCAGAGAATGGTACCTGTCATAGAAGGTACCTGTCAGCGGATCCAAGGTTATTTGTAAGTAGGGTTAGGAGCAGGATCATGCAAGGAGTTGAAAAGGTTGTGTTGGTTTGTGGGTCTGCGAATGTCTTCGTCAAGGAGAGAGGTCCAGTAGTCATGTCGTGTCTCAAGTTTGTCTATCTGTCTGTCACTGAGCCTCTTCCAGTACAGATTCAGCGCAGGGATGTCTAACTGGGCATGGAGAGACTCGCTTGTGGCGAACTCCTCCCATCTGACATCAAGCACCCAGCGCAGCGCCTTGTTCTGGACACGCTGCAGTTTAAGTAAGTTTGTTTTTGCTGCAAGAGAGAGGGCTAGAGGAGAGTAAGTTATCAGAGGACGTATTAGGGATTTGTAGAGGTGTAGTTTGGTGCGTTGAGAGGCATGTTTCAGCTTGTAGAGGCCCGCAAGGGCCTTACTAGCTATTGCATGCCTAGAGTGAATGTGTCCGTGTAAACGAAGAAGGTAGTCAAGATTAACGCCAAGGACAGTGACAGATTGTGTGATAGGGAAGTAAGTGCGGGTGTCAGCTGTTCTGAGTTCGACAGGTAATGGAGGATCACGTTTCCTGTAGTTAAAATATGTAATGCTGGATTTAGCTGCATTGGTTTTGATCCTCCATTTTTGTTCCCAGATGGCTATCCTGTCGACCTCATTTTGTGTTTTGTGTGTGAGTGTATCTATATTGGCATGAGTGATAAGTTGTGTAATGTCGTCTGCATAGGCTAGTGTGATGGAGTTGTGGTATATAGGTGTTGGAATGTCATTAGTGTATAAAATGTAGAGGGTAGGGGAGAGGACAGATCCCTGGGGTACTCCAGCATTTAGTGTGAAGTAGTCAGAGTAACAGCCTTGGAATTTGATTCTCATGGTACGGCCGTCTAGGAAGTTGCAGAGGAGTTTACGAGTATTGAGAGGCAGGTTGAAGTTAGTGCAGAGTTTGTACTTGAGCCCCTCGTGCCACACAGTGTCAAAAGCTTTTTCAACGTCTTTTGCAACCAGGGCTGTCCTGTTTCTTTGTTTTGTGTTTATGTGGATGTAGTTGAGAATGATGTTAATGGCATCCTGTGTGGATCTGTGTGTTCTGAAACCAAACTGGCCATCTGAAAGTAGAGAATTATGTTCCAGGTATCTGCGAAGGCGATGATTAATGAGTTTTTCAAAGAGTTTTCCTAAAGTTTCGAGGAGGCTGATAGGGCGATAGTTTCTAGGGTCAGAGTGGTCTTTATTGGGTTTAGGAAGGAGGATAGCAGTAGCAGCTTTGAAGAGGGAAGGGAAGTATCCAGAGGCAAGGGAGGCATTGAGGAGGTTCGTGTAGGCAGTAATGATAGAGTCAGGAAGGTGTTTCAGGATAATATGGTTTAGGCCAGAGGCACCAGGAGCCTTTGGAGGAAGGTGTCTGAGGAGAGTTTTAATGTCTGTGTTGGTGAAAGGAGTGTCGAGTTCTTGGGAGGAGGTAAGAGTGTCTAGATGTATGTGGCTGTCTGGTGTTGTTTCTTGTGTGTGTGCAGTGTTCCAGTGTTCTATGTTCTGAATGTGTTGAATAACGTTAGGGTGAGGTGGGTGAGCGTGGAAGATGTTCTCCCAGATGTGTTTGAAGATGTTGGTAGCAGCCTGTGGGTCTGAGATGTGTGTGTTGTTGTGGGTGATGTGTTTGAATTTGTTGGTGGGAGTAGTGCCTCTGATTTTTTTGATAAAGTTCCAGAAGGCTTTAGTGTTTTTAACACGCTGCCTGTCCGCTTGTTGTATTAGTCGTGACCAGTGATTGTTGTGGTCTTGGTCTAGGCTGTGTAAAATGTTGTTTCTAAGGTAAGTGAGATCTAATCGGACTTGATTAAATCTATGTGTGTTGTAGAGGAAGCGGTTGTGGTAGCAGATAATTAGTCTTCTTGTTCTGAGTGACGGTTTGAAGGAATAACGAGTGGTGTGAGTTTTCTTTGGTATTGCGATGTTGGCTGCTTGTGTAATGGTGTCCTGGATGAGATCAAGTTGAGTATCGATGTCAGAGATAGGTTTGTTGTTGTAGTCATAGGTGAGGTTAATATTGTCTATGTGTTGTTTGAAAGCATCCCAGTCAGCGTTCTTGTAGGAGAATGAAGGTGTGGTTGGAATGAGGATAGGGTTGGAGGAGATGTGTAAGATGATTGGGATGTGATCAGAGCCTGTAATAGGGCCAGGTGAGATGTAATGTTGAAATAGAGAGCTGGCTCGGTTTGCCAGAATGATATCTGGTTTGCCTTGGCCCGTGTGGTTGAAGAAGGTATTGAAGTCTGGGCCAAGATGAATTAGGTGTTTATGGTTTGTGAGAACTCAGCCGTTCTCACTAGTAGAGGTCGAAGTTGATGGTCTGTACCAAGATACCCTTGTGTTGCAGTGTCTGACAGAATGAACATTAAAATGGTATAAAATACCGACAGATTGTTAGGTAAGACACATATGCAACAGTTAGGTATCTTTATTTCGAAACGTTTCGCCTACAACAGTAGGCTTCTTCAGTCGAGTACAGAAAAGTTGATAGAAGCAGAAGATACTTGAAGACGATGTAATCAGTCCATCACCCTTAAAGTTTTGAGGTGGTCAGTCCCTCAGTCTGGAGAAGATACCTAACTGTTGCATATGTGTCTTACCTAACAATCTGTCGGTATTTTATACCATTTTAATGTTCATTCTGTCAGACACTGTAACACAAGGGTATCTTGGTACAGACCATCAACTTCGACCTCTACTAGTGAGAACGGCTGAGTTTGAGAGGGACCTGCCCTCCCAAAGCAACCTACGTCTCACCTCCTGGCACTATATAAAGGCTCCATCCTGTCACTTCAACTTCATATTGTTTCAGACAACGGAACAATGCTCTTCTCCAGACTGAGGGACTGACCACATCAAAACTTTAAGGGTGATGGACTGATTACATCGTCTTCAAGTATCTTCTGCTTCGATCAACTTTTCTGTACTCGACTGAAGAAGCCTACTGTGTAGGCGAAACGTTTCGAAATAAAGATACCTAACTGTTGCATATGTGTCTTACCTAACAATCTGTCGGTATTTTATACCATTTTAATGTTCAAACCTATTCAGGTCGAGGTCACATCCACTTTAGGAAGGAGCACGGCATTAGACCTATTAGCACAAGCTAGTCAGGTCTAACTCACACTCCCCATCACCCACTAATGCATTTACCTAACAAAATAACCTAACAACCTGTCGGTATTTTATACCATTTTAATGTTCAAAAGAACTTAAGAAAGGAGGAACACTGCAGAAGGCCTACTGGCCCATGAACATCAAAATGGTATACAATACCGACAGGTTGTTAGGTAAGACACATATGCAACAGTTAGACAACTTTATTCCGAAACGTTTCGCCTACACAGTAGGCTTCTTCAGTCGAATACAGAAAATAGGCAGGAAGAGTAGAGATGTGAAGACGATGTAATCAGTCCATCACCCTTGTAGTCGTAGAATTTGAGGTTGTCAGTCCCTCGGCCTGGAGAAGTTCAGTTCCATAGTCAGGAACTATCTGGAACTATCTGGACTATGGAACTGAACTTCTCCAGGCCGAGGGACTGACAACCTCAAATTCTACGACTACAAGGGTGATGGACTGATTACATCGTCTTCACATCTCTACTCTTCCTGCCTATTTTCTGTATTCGACTGAAGAAGCCTACTGTGTAGGCGAAACGTTTCGGAATAAAGTTGTCTAACTGTTGCATATGTGTCTTACCTAACTACTGGCCCATACATAAGAACATAAGAACATAAGAACGAAGGAACACTGCAAAAGGCCTACTGGCCCATGCGAGGCAGGTCCAAGTCTCCTACCGGCTTAAGCCAATGCACCCAACCTAGTCAGGTCAGGTCACATTGACTTAAGGGAGGAACACGGCAACCGACCTGGTAGCACAAGCTATCAGGTCTAACTCACACCCACCCACATCTACCCATGTATTTATCCAACCTATTTTTAAAGCTACACAACGTTCTGGCCTCTATAACGGTACTTGGGAGTTTGTTCCACTCATCCACAACTCTATTACCAAACCAGTACTTTCCTATATCCTTCCTGAATCTGAATTTCTCCAACTTAAAACCATTGCTGCGAGTCCTGTCTAGGCTAGATATTTTCAGCACACTATATACATCCCCTTTATTTATTCCTGTCTTCCATTTATACACCTCAATCATATCCCCCCTAATTCTACGTCTTTCTAGAGAGTGCAGATTCAGGGCCCTTAGTCTATCCTCATAGGGAAGGTTTCTGATACATGGGATCAACTTTGTCATCCTCCTTTGTACATTTTCCAGAGAATTTATATCCATTCTGTAATACGGTGACCAAAACTGTGCAGCATAATCTAAATGAGGCCTAACCAAGGATGTATAGAGTTGAAGAACAACCTGAGGACTCCTATTATTTATGCTTCTTGATATGAAGCCAAGGATTCTATTAGCTTTATTGCGAACACTTATGCACTGTTGTCTTGGTTTCAGATTACTGCTAACCAGAACTCCTAAATCTTTTTTACAATCCGTAATATTAAGATGTACATTATTTAGTTTATATGTGGCATGGTTATTGTCCTGTCCAACATTTAGAACTTTGCATTTGTCTATATTAAACTGCATCTGCCACTTTTCCCACCACTGCATCAGTCTATTCAAATCTTCCTGGAGTGCTCGAATGTCCTCGTCAGAATGAATTCGACGGCCTATTTTGGTGTCATCGGCAAACTTGCCGATGTCGCTCTTTATGCCCTCATCTATGTCGTTTATGTAGATTGTGAACAGCAGGGGGCCCAATACTGACCCCTGTGGAACACCGCTCGTGACACTTCCCCACTCTGATTTCTCCCCATTTATGCAAACTCTCTGCTGTCTATTTGTCAACCATGCCTCTATCCAGGAAAAAAATTCTCCTCCTATTCCATGTGCTTTAATTTTCCTCAATAGTCTCTGATGTGGGACCCTGTCAAAAGCCTTACTGAAGTCCATATACACAATATCATATTCATTACCACGATCTACCTCCTCAAATACCTTAGTGAAAAAAGTTAATAAATTCGTAAGGCAGGAACGCCCCTTTGTAAAACCATGCTGAGATTCGTTGATTAATTTATGCTTTTCAAGGTGGCTACGAACTGCCTCGGCAATTATTGATTCCATAAATTTTCCCACTATGGAGGTTAGGCTTATTGGTCTATAGTTCGAAGCTAAGGACCTGTCACCTGTTTTGAAAATAGGTATCACATTTGCCATTTTCCACTTATCTGGCACCATGCCAGTTTGTAGTGATATGTTGAAAAGATTAGCCAAAGGTGTGCTAAGCTCCTCTTTACATTCCTTTAGAACCCTTGCATACAGTTCATCAGGGCCTGGGGATTTGTTAGGTTTTAATTTATCTATTTGCCTAAGGACCATGTCACTTGTGACCCTAATAGTGCACAGTTTATTATCGTCCTGTTCCACATAATTTATCATTACTGGAATATCGCAGGTATCCTCCTGTGTAAAAACTGAGAGGAAGTATGTGTTAAAAATTCTACACATTTCCTTATCACTGTCAGTGAGCTGACCCGAGGAACTTTTGAGTGGGCCTATCTTGTCCCTGATCTTACTTCTGTATACCTGAAAGAATCCTTTTGGGTTAGTCTTCGATTCTCTTGCAACTTTAACCTCATAATCTCTTTTTGCTTTTCTAATTCCCTTTTTTATTTCTCTCTTTAACTGAATATATCGATTTCTCAATTGCCCCTCTCCTCTTTTGATTTGCCTATATATGCCTCTCTTTTGACCAATCAGATATTTTAATCTATTGTTCATCCATTTAGGATCATTTTTGTTTGATCTGATTTCCCTATTTGGAACATAATTTGACTGAGCAGCTAGAACTATGCCCTGGAAAGCATCATATCGGCAACCATCACCACCTACCTGACCCTTAGTCAGGTTATTCCAGTTCAGCCCACCTAAGTAATTTTTCAGTCCTATGAAATCAGCCAAGCGAAAGTCAGGGACGGAGACTTGATTGCCATTATTAGGGGAATTCCATGATATATTAAAACTGAGTGATTTGTGATCACTTTCCCCAAGCTCATCATTAACCTCAAGATTATTAATTAGTGTTTCCCTACTGGCAAGAACCAAGTCAAGGAGGTTATTTCCCCTAGTTGGCTCTGTCACAAACTGTTTTAAAAAACAATCCTGGATCGTATCAAGAAAGTCACCTGACTCTAAATTTCCTGTCAAATTGCTCCAGTCAATCTGTCTATAGTTGAAATCTCCCATTAGCACAACATTTTCGTATGTAGATGCCTTACGAATTTCGTCCCATAGAAGTTTACTGCACTCCCTATCAAGATTTGGGGCCCTGTAAATCACACCCAAAATTAGTTTTTCTCGGCCCTCGAGAAGCTGTAACCAAACAGATTCAGTGGCTGACGCTTCTAATTTAATATCTTGTCTAACACAACAATTTAAATTGTCTCTGACATACATCGCTACTCCACCACCTTTCCTGTTGACCCTGTCAGTGTGGAATAATTTATAGCCTTGTATGTGACATTCAGAGGGCATCTCACTATCTTTCAGATTGAGCTAGGTCTCTGTTATAGCAATAATATCTATGTTTCCTGCACTTGCAATAAATCTTAGCTCATCTATCTTATTTCTTACACTCCTGCTATTAGTATAGTAAACCTTAAGGGAGCTAGTCCCTTGCTGCCCTCTGCTGTCCCCCTTTGTTTGCTGACCTGATCTATTGTCTTTATTTATAACTTCATGCTGAATGCCTTTTATACATTTACTGTTTCCAACCCAAGTGTTGCAACCTGCTTGTTTCCCACACACACCCATACCTCTATCTTCCATCAGTTTAAAATCATAGGCATTTCACCAATGGCCTTCTCAATCGAGTCTGCAAGTGCTACCACCCCAGCCCCAGAGAGATGTACCCCATCCCTTGCATACATATCATGTTTGCCATAAAAGTTGTTCCAGTTGTCAATGAATGGGATTGCAAGTTCCTTGCAGTATCTGTCTAGCCAGCAATTTACACCAATTGCCCTAGACAACCATTCATTTCCTACTCCCCTTCTAGGCAAGATGCTACATATGATTGGGACCCCTCCCTTAGACTTAATGAAATCTATAGCTGACCTATACTTATCTAGCAGCTCTTCTCTCCTACTCTTCCCAATATCATTTCCACCAGCACTGAGACAGATAATGGGCTTGTTCCCATTACCTGACATGATATTATCCAGCCTGTTGACAATGTCCCCAACAACAGCTCCAGGGAAGCACACTCTATCTCTCATCTTCTTATTCCTATTACAAAAAGCACAGTCAATATATCTTACCTGAGAGTCACCAACCACAAGAATGCGCTTACCTCCATTAGCAGGGGCAGTAGTACCCTTACCTTCACTGGCCACTGAAGTACATTCATCCTGAAGAACAGAGAAGCGATTTCCTACCTTCAGATCTTCACTCTTAACTTTCCTTACTCTGATGCGCCTTCCATTACTGTGAACCACTCGCCACTTGTAGCAGGTGCTGGACTGCACCTCGCTGCTGGTAGCCGTTGCTACCTCCCCAACTACAGCCTCCTCACAGCGAGAGACAGACTGCACCTCACTTGAAGCCTCATTCCCCACAACACCAGCCACCTCACACTCTCTCCCAGACCCATTGAGGTGGACCTTCAGCCTCCTAATCTCCTCCTGGAGAAGCAAGACTTCCTCCTTCAACTCTCCAACCTCAATTTTTAAAACACTGCAGAAGCAAGCCATGCTTTGTAACCGTCCACACTAATCCCCAAAGCAGCTCAGGGTCTGTGACCTCACGTGACGACTGACCACTGACGACATGGCAAGTCCTTATCAAAGCCACCCAAACATTTACTCCCGTACTCACTAGTACCTTACACTTATCCACATTGAACTTCATCTGCCATTTTCAGATTTAATTTGTCCAAATCCTCCTGGAGTTCATTGGTATCTTCCTCTGAAACATTAATATAATCCCCAGAAACACTGGTATCCTCCTCACTAGTAATGCCTCACTTAGATTACACAGTTGTATTCATCACTAGTAATGCCTCACTTAGATTACACAGTTGTATTCATCACTAGTAATGCCTCACTTAAATCATGCAGTTGTATACATCACTGATAAATTAGACACATGTGCAACTCTTGGGTATCTTTATTGAGGAAACGTTTCGCCACACAGTGGCTTCATCAGTCCATACGTAGGAGAAACTTGAAGAACAGGAGGAGAATGAGGTAATCAGTCCCTCAACCTTGAGTCGATGTGTTCAGTCCATCAATCTCGATGGCGAAACGTTTCGAAATAAAGATACCTAACTGTTGCATATGTGTCTTACCTAACAACCTGTCGGTATTTTATACCATTTTAATGTTCAATCTGTCAGACACTGCAACACAAGGGTATCTTGGTACAGACCTGCATTCAACTTCGACAACCTCTACTAGTGAGAACGGCTGGATTTGAGAGTGACCTGGCCTCCCAACATCTGCTGCGAGTTGTCTTGACCCGAAGGTAAGGTCGAGGCAGCCACCCAACAGGTGTCTGAGGTCTCCATTGTTTAGCAACTTTACCTCTGGAATATCGTGTAGGAGCATTGCTATATGTCTGCCAGCAGCATTGGTTTCTGAGTGAGAGTGCAGAATAGGGTGATGTGCGTTGAAATCTCCACCCACAATAATACACTCAGTGCGTGCTAGTGCGTGGAGCTCTGCAATGTCGAGGGTGTGTCTTGGGTTCTTGTAGATGTTATAGATGGTAATGGGCGCCCCAGGTATGTGCACAAGGATGGCCTGTACCTCGACATCCTCCCCACAGTCCACAGGGTTGGCTATAACCTCATGAGGTATTGTATTGGATACAAATACAGCTGTGCCTCTGCAGTGAACGCCCGTGTCCGTGTGCCGAAAATACACAGCAAAACCGGGTAGTCTTGGGCACATAGTCGGGACAGTCAGAGTTTCTTGTAGCAAGACGATATCAACCCGATCCCGAATTACTGCCTCCAGCAAGAGGTGCTGTTTGCCCCTCAGGCCCTGAATGTTCCACTGTAGGACCTTGAGGGTGTGATTTGGTACCGAGGTTATTCCATCGATGTTGTTTCCTGAGCTGGAGACTGAGTCCTGCCCGCTCTGAGAACCTGCAAATTCATGGCATCTACTGTCTCCTCTTCGGTCAGAAAGCACACTCTCAGGAGAGTACTGACCATCTGCCGGAATGCGCTCTGTTGTTCCGTGGAGTTGATTGTGTTGCAAATAAGATCTGTGAACACCTTGATGAGTGCTACGAGATCCTCCCTGGTGAGGGCCTGCTTTAAGAACATAAGAACATAAGAACGAAGGAACACTGCAGAAGGCCTACTGGCCCATGCGAGACAGGTCCAAGTCTCCTACCGGCTTAAGCCAATGCACCCAACCTAGTCAGGTCAGGTCACATTGACTTAAGGGAGGAACACGGCAACCGACCTGTTAGCACAAGCTATCAGGTCTAACTCACACCCACCCACATCTACTCATGTATTTATCCAACCTATTTTTAAAGCTACACAACGTTCTGGCCTCTATAACGGTACTTGGGAGTTTGTTCCACTCATCCACAACTCTATTACCAAACCAGTACTTTCCTATATCCTTCCTGAATCTGAATTTTTCCAACTTAAAACCATTGCTGCGAGTCCTGTCTAGGCTAGATATTTTCAGCACACTATTTACATCCCCTTTATTTATTCCTGTCTTCCACTTATACACCTCAATCATATCCCCCCTAATTCTACGTCTTTCTAGAGAGTGCAGTTTCAGGGCCCTTAGTCTATCCTCATAGGGAAGGTTTCTGATACATGGGATCATCTTTGTCATCCTCCTTTGTACATTTTCCAGAGAATTTATATCCATTCTGTAATACGGTGACCAAAACTGTGCAGCATAATCTAAATGAGGCCTAACCAAGGATGTATAGAGTTGAAGAACAACCTGAGGACTCCTATTATTTATGCTTCTTGATATGAAGCCAAGGATTCTATTAGCTTTATTGCGAACACTTATGCACTGTTGTCTTGGTTTCAGATTACTGCTAACCAGAACTCCTAAATCTTTTTCGCAATCCGTAATATTAAGATCTACATTATTTAGTTTATATGTGGCATGGTTATTGTCCTGTCCAACATTTAGAACTTTGCATTTGTCTATATTAAACTGCATCTGCCACTTCTCCGACCACTGCATCAGTCTATTCAAATCTTCCTGGAGTGCTCGAATGTCCTCGTCAGAATGAATTCGACGGCCTATTTTGGTGTCATCGGCAAACTTGCCGATGTCGCTCTTTATGCCCTCATCTATGTCGTTTATGTAGATTGTGAACAGCAGGGGGCCCAACACTGACCCCTGTGGAACACCGCTCGTGACGCTACCCCACTCTGATTTCTCCCCATTTATGCAAACTCTCTGCTGCCTATTTGTCAACCATGCCTCTATCCAGGAAAAAATTTCTCCTCCTATTCCATGTGCTTTAATTTTCCTCAATAGTCTCTGATGTGGGACCCTGTCAAAAGCCTTACTGAAGTCCATATACACAATATCATATTCATTACCATGATCTACCTCCTCAAATACCTTAGTGAAAAAAGTTAATAAATTCGTAAGGCAGGAACGCCCCTTTGTAAAACCATGCTGAGATTCGTTGATTAATTTATGCTTTTCAAGGTGGCTACGAACTGCCTCGGCAATTATTGATTCCATAAATTTTCCCACTATGGAGGTTAGGCTTATTGGTCTATAGTTCGAAGCTAAGGACCTGTCACCTGTTTTGAAAATAGGTATCACATTTGCCATTTTCCACTTATCTGGCACCATGCCAGTTTGTAGTGATATGTTGAAAAGATTAGCCAAAGGTGTGCTAAGCTCCTCTTTACATTCCTTTAGAACCCTTGCATACAGTTCATCAGGGCCTGGGGATTTGTTAGGTTTTAATTTATCTATTTGCCTAAGGACCATGTCACTTGTGACCCTAATAGTGCACAGTTTATTATCGTCCTGTTCTACATAATTTATCATTACTGGAATATCGCAGGTATCCTCCTGTGTAAAAACTGAGAGGAAGTATGTGTTAAAAATTCTACACATTTCCTTATCACTGTCAGTGAGCTGACCCGAGGAACTTTTGAGTGGGCCTATCTTGTCCCTGATCTTACTTCTGTATACCTGAAAGAATCCTTTTGGGTTAGTCTTCGATTCTCTTGCAACTTTAACCTCATAATCTCTTTTTGCTTTTCTAATTCCCTTTTTTATTTCTCTCTTTAACTGAATATATCGATTTCTTAATTGCCCCTCTCCTCTTTTGATTTGCCTATATATGCCTCTCTTTTGACCAATCAGATATTTTAATCTATTGTTCATCCATTTAGGATCATTTTTGTTTGATCTGATTTCCCTATTTGGAACATAATTTGACTGAGCAGCTAGAACTATGCCCTGGAAAGCATCATATCGGCAACCATCACCACCTACCTGACCCTTAGTCAGGTCATTCCAGTTCAGCCCACCTAAGTAATTTTTCAGTCCTATGAAATCAGCCAAGCGAAAGTCAGGGACGGAGACTTGATTGCCATTATTAGGGGAATTCCATGATATATTAAAACTGAGTGATTTGTGATCACTCTCCCCAAGCTCATCATTAACCTCAAGATTATTAATTAGTGTTTCCCTACTGGCAAGAACCAAGTCAAGGAGGTTATTTCCCCTAGTTGGCTCTGTCACAAACTGTTTTAAAAAACAATCCTGGATCGTATCAAGAAAGTCACCCGACTCTAAATTTCCTGTCAAATTGCTCCAGTCAATCTGTCTATAGTTGAAATCTCCCATTAGCACAACATTTTCGTATGTAGATGCCTTACGAATTTCGTCCCATAAAAGTTTACTGCACTCCCTATCAAGATTTGGGGCCCTGTAAATCACACCCAAAATTAGTTTTTCTCGGCCCTCGAGAAGCTGTAACCAAACAGATTCAGTGGCTGACGCTTCTAATTTAATATCTTGTCTAACACAACAATTTAAATTGTCTCTGACATACATCGCTACTCCACCACCTTTCCTGTTGACCCTGTCAGTGTGGAATAATTTATAGCCTTGTATGTGACATTCAGAGGGCATCTCTCTATCTTTCAGATTGAGCCAGGTCTCTGTTATAGCAATAATATCTATGTTTCCTGCACTTGCAATTAATCTTAGCTCATCTATCTTATTTCTAACACTCCTGCTATTAGTATAGTAAACCTTAAGGGAGCTAGTCCCTTGCTGCCTTCTGCTGTCCCCCTTTGTTTGCTGACCTGTTCTATTGTCTTTATTTATAACTTCATGCTGAATGCCTTTTATACATTTACTGTTTCCAACCCTAGTGTTGCAACCTGCTTGTTTCCCACACACACCCATACCTCTATCTTCCATCAGTTTAAAATCATAGGCATTTCACCAATGGCCTTCTCAATCGAGTCTGCAAGTGCTACCACCCCTGCCCCAGAGAGATGTACCCCATCCCTTGCATACATATCATGTTTGCCATAAAAGTTGTTCCAGTTGTCAATGAATGGGATTGCAAGTTCCTTGCAGTATCTGTCTAGCCAGCAATTTACACCAATTGCCCTAGACAACCATTCATTTCCTACTCCCCTTCTAGGCAAGATGCTACATATGATTGGGATCCCTCCCTTAGACTTAATGAAATCTACAGCTGACCTGTACTTATCTAGCAGCTCTTCTCTCCTACCCTTCCCAATATCATTTCCACCAGCACTGAGACAGGTAATGAGCTTGTTCCCATTACCTGACATGATATTATCCAGCCTGTTGACAATGTCCCCAACACCAGCTCCAGGGAAGCACACTCTATCTCTCATCTTCTTATTCCTATTACAAAAAGCACGGTCAATATATCTTACCTGAGAGTCACCAACCACAAGAATGCGCTTACCTTCATTAGCAAGGGCAGTAGTACCCTTACCTTCACTGGCCACTGAAGTACATTCATCCTGGAGAACAGAGAAGCGATTTCCTACCTTCAGATCTTCACTCTTAACTTTCCTTACTCTGATGCGCCTCCCATTACTGTGAACAACTCGCCACTTGTAGCAGGTGCTGGGCTGCACCTCACTGCTGGTAGCCGTTGCTACCTCCCCAACTACAGCCTCCTCACAGCAAGAGACAGACTGCACCTCACTGCTAGAAGTCTCATTCCCCACAACTCCAGCCACCTCACACTCTCTCCCAGACCCATTGAGGTGGACCTTCAGCCTCCTAATCTCCTCCTGGAGAAGCAAGACCTCCTCCTTCAACTCTCCAACCTCAGTTTTTAAAACACTGCAGAAGCAAGCCATGCTTTGTAACCGTCCACGCTAATCCCAAAGCAGCTTAGGGTCTGTGACCTCACGTGACGACTGACCACTGACGACTGACGACTGACCACTGGAGTTGGGTTCGAAAGAGTGGATATTATCTGGGTTGTTGTGGTCTGTAGGGACTGCTGAGGGTTGGATTTCTTTGTTGTATGCACCGTGGTCTGTTGCTGTATACCAGGTTGGGTAGCCGGGATCTGCTGTTGAGCTGCCAGTTGAGTCTGCAAAGCGCCTGTGCCGGGTAAGGAGTGCCTGCGTTGTCGTGCTATGGCCGGTGGGGGCTCGTTTAGTGCCGCCTGCTGATCACATTGACCAGATGTACCCTGTTGACGCCTGCTGTTCCTCTTGTTTCTGTTTCTTCGTTGAGGTAGGGGTGCAGGAGGTTCTTGTCCTTGACGCCTGGTTGAGACTTCTAGGGTTGGGAATTCCTGTGAATTGACTTCGGTTGGCTGCTGAGAGATCTGCAGTATGGCAGGGTTCTCTGCACTCATCGTTTGCTGAGAGTGATGATCCGTCGTAGCCTGTTGCCGAGTTTTTGGCGTCTTCCAGACTTCTTGAATTCTGGCGAGCCTCTCGGGGCATCGAGGATTCCAGGCATGGTGTTTCTGCCTGCAGTTCTGGCATTGTGGAGTGGGTGGCGATGCATTTTTCAGCTTGGTGATGCATTCCTCGGTAGGGTGGTGCTGGCTGCAGACACCGCAGATTACTCTGTTCGGACAGAGTGCACCCAGGTGTCCAAAACGCTGACACTTGAAACAGCGAACTGGTTCTGCTGTGAAGGTCCTGACATCGTACCTGCCCCAAGAACCGAGGTCCAGCTGGGATGGCAGTGGTCCTACATGCTGAATGAGGACCTCTCGGGTTGGTGCATTGCCTGCCGTCTTTGCCTTGAGACGTTGAGCTGACACCACACTGGGGTGAGCTGCTACTTCCTCGATGGGCATCATCAGCGGGTATCGCATCATTACACCCTTGGTGATCTTCTGCCGAGAGTCCAGTTCCTCCAGGGTGAATGAGCGATCTGTCTCCATGACTCTCTTCAAGGTGGTATACATTTCCTTGTTGAGAGGAGTCAATATTGGTTCTCCCCTCAAGTTGAACCATATCTTGAACTTCAGGTTGTGTCGTGATTCCAGGTATGAAACAACCCCATAGTGGGTTCTGTGGTCCTCGTAAGACTTCACCTTGAATTTGCCAGGTCGGTTGAGCAGGTTTGCCTGCTCCTTGGACGGATGGCGCTTCTTCTTCTTCTTGTCCACAGTGTTCCATCCCTCTTGGTTTTCGGGGGGTGGGGTGTTTATTTCCGCACCTGTTTCTGTTGTCGCTGGCTCCATGGTTGGGACTGTCAGCTCTGCTACAATGTGAGCAGGATCTTCCTCTTCCTCTCGCAACTTCTTCGCTAGAATTTCGCCCCACATTTCCAAATCTGAGTCCTCCGTCGTGTTCATGGAGCATCGTGACCTCTTCTTTTCGGCAGAAGCCATGTGCCTATCTTGTGATAAGTTAGTGAACTCCGTGAACTGAGTGTTTGTCAATGGATTGTCGTAATACGATTGTCTCAACACTGTACTAGTACTTCCTATAGCTACTAGTACTACCAACAGCTACTAGTACTACCTATAGCTACTAGTATTACATGTAGCTACTAGTGCTACCTATAACTGCTAGTACTACCTATAACTGCTAGTACTACCTATAGCTACTAGTGCTACCTGTAACTGCTAGTACTACCTATAACTGCTAGTACTACCTATAACTACTAGTACTACCTATATCTACTAGTACTTCCTATAGCTACTAGTACTACCTATAGCTACTAATACTACCTATAGCTACTAATACTACCTATAGCTACTAGTACTACCTATATCTAATAGTACTACCTGCAGCTACTAGTACTACCTCTAGCTACTAGTACTACCTATAACTACTAGTATTACTTATAACTACTAGTACTACCTGTAACTTCTAGTGCTACCTCTAGCTACTAGTGCTACATGTAGCTACTAGTTCTACCTATAACTTCTAGTACTACATATAGCTACTAGTTCTACCTATAACTACTAGTACTTCCTATAACTACTAGTACTACCTTCAACTACAGTCACAGGATAAAAGTTAAGGAAATATAATACAGGAACGACGTAGTTCTGAGAAAAATATCGTGATGAATGTAATGAGTGAACAACAGAAGAATACACGGACATGATAGCTCTCACAGAGACAACACTTACCGGGAGGATAACTTACGCAAGTTTCCCAGCTGGATATCAAATTATAAAGGCTAGAAAAGATGCGGAGGACAGGAGATTTGAAGAGATGAGACTTATGTAGCAGCTGCAGCAGCAACAGCTGCAACAGTAGCCATAACAGCATCAGCAACAACAGCAGTAGTACTAGTAACAAAATTACAATACCCTGCAGTGTACTTAGTAATCACATATCGTATTAATATTGTCTTCTCGGCTGGCACTAGTATTGTATGACGGCTTGAAGGTACCCTGCATAGACACTGTGTGTATCAGGTAGTGAAGGTACCCAGCACAGACACTGTGTATCTGGTAATGAAGGTACCTAGCACAGACACTGTGTGTATCAGGTAGTGAAGGTGCCCAGCACAGACACTGTGTGTATCAGGTAGTGAAGGTACCCAGCATAGACACTGTGTGTATCAGGTAGTGAAGGTACCTAGCACAGACACTGTGTGTATCAGGTAGTGAAGGTACCCAGCACAGACACTGTATGTACCAGGTAGTGAAGGTACCCAGCACAGACACTGTGTGTATCAGGTAGTGAAGGTGCCCAGCACAGACACTGTGTGTATCAGGTAGTGAAGGTACCCAGCACAGACACTGTGTGTATCAGGTAGTGAAGGTACCCAGCACAGACACTGTGTGTATCAGGTAGTGAAGGTACCCAGCACAGACACTGTGTGTATCAGGTAGTGAAGGTACCCAGCACAGACACTGTGTGTATCAGGTAGTGAAGGTGCCCAGCACAGACACTGTGTGTATCAGGTGGTGAAGGTACCCAGCACAGACACTGTGTATTAGGTAGTGAAGGTACCCAGCACAGACACTGTGTGTATCAGGCAGTGGTGGTACCTAGCACAAACACTATGTGTATCAGGTAGTGAAGGTACCCAGCACAGACACTGTGTATATCAGGTAGTGAAGGTACCTAGCACAAACACTGTGTGTATCAGGTAGTGAAGGTACCCAGCACAAACACTGTGTGTATCAGGTAGTGAAGGTACCTAGCACAAACACTGTGTGTATCAGGTAGTGAAGGTACCCAGCACAAACACTGTGTGTATCAGGTAGTGAAGGTACCCAGCACAGACACTGTGTGTATCAGGTAGTGAAGGTACCCAGCACAAACACTGTGTGTATCAGGTAGTGAAGGTACCCAGCACAAACACTGTGTGTATCAGGTAGTGAAGGTACCCAGCACAGACACTGTGTGTATCAGGTAGTGAAGGTACCCAGCACAAACACTGTGTGTATCAGGTAGTGAAGGTACCCAGCACAGACACTGTGTGTATCAGGTAGTGAAGGTACCCAGCACAAACACTGTGTGTATCAGGTAGTGAAGGTACCTAGCACAAACACTGTGTGTATCAGGTAGTGAAGGTACCCAGCACAAACACTGTGTGTATCAGGTAGTGAAGGTACCCAGCACAGACACTGTGTGTATCAGGTAGTGAAGGTACCCAGCACAAACACTGTGTGTATCAGGTAGTGAAGGTACCCAGCACAGACACTGTGTGTATCAGGTAGTGAAGGTACCCAGCACAGACACTGTGTGTATCAGGTAGTGAAGGTACCCAGCACAAACACTGTGTGTATCAGGTAGTGAAGGTACCCAGCACAGACACTGTGTGTATCAGGTAGTGAAGGTACCTAGCACAAACACTGTGTGTATCAGGTAGTGAAGGTACCCAGCACAAACACTGTGTGTATCAGGTAGTGAAGGTACCCAGCACAGACACTGTGTGTATCAGGTAGTGAAGGTACCCAGCACAGACACTGTGTGTATCAGGTAGTGAAGGTACCCAGCACAGACACTGTGTGTATCAGGTAGTGAAGGTACCCAGCACAAACACTGTGTGTATCAGGTAGTGAAGGTACCCAGCACAGACACTGTGTGTATCAGGTAGTGAAGGTACCCAGCACAAACACTGTGTGTATCAGGTAGTGAAGGTACCCAGCACAAACACTGTGTGTATCAGGTAGTGAAGGTACCCAGCACAAACACTGTGTGTATCAGGTAGTGAAGGTACCCAGCACAGACACTGTGTGTATCAGGTAGTGAAGGTACCCAGCACAGACACTGTGTGTATCAGGTAGTGAAGGTACCCAGCACAGACACTGTGTGTATCAGGTAGTGAAGGTACCCAGCACAGACACTGTGTGTATCAGGTAGTGAAGGTACCTAGCACAAACACTGTGTGTATCAGGTAGTGAAGGTACCCAGCACAGACACTGTATGTATCAGGTAGTGAAGGTACATAGCACAGACACTGTGTGTATCAGGTAGTGAAGGTACCCAGCACAGACACTGTGTATATCAGGTAGTGAAGGTACCCAGCACAGACACTGTGTATATCAGGTAGTGAAGGTACCCAGCACAGACACTGTGTATATCAGGTAGTGAAGGTACCCAGCACAGACACTGTGTATATCAGGTAGTGAAGGTACCTAGCACAAACACTGTGTGTATCAGGTAGTGAAGGTACCCAGCACAGACACTGTGTGTATCAGGTAGTGAAGGTACCCAGCACAGACACTGTGTGTATCAGGTAGTGAAGGTACCCAGCACAGACACTGTGTATATCAGGTAGTGAAGGTACCTAGCACAAACACTGTGTGTATCAGGTAGTGAAGGTACCCAGCACAGACACTGTGTATATCAGGTAGTGAAGGTACCTAGCACAAACACTGTGTGTATCAGGTAGTGAAGGTACCCAGCACAGACACTGTGTGTATCAGGTAGTGAAGGTACCTAGCACAAACACTGTGTGTATCAGGTAGTGAAGGTACCCAGCACAAACACTGTGTGTATCAGGTAGTGAAGGTACCCAGCACAGACACTGTGTGTATCAGGTAGTGAAGGTACCTAGCACAAACACTGTGTGTATCAGGTAGTGAAGGTACCCAGCACAGACACTGTGTATCAGGTAGTGAAGGTACCCAGCACAGACACTGTATGTATCAGGTAGTGAAGGTACCCAGCACAAACACTGTGTGTATCAGGTAGTGAAGGTACCCAGCACAGACACTGTGTGTATCAGGTAGTGAAGGTACCTAGCACAGACACTGTGTATCAGGTAGTGAAGGTACCTAGCACAAACACCATCTTTACGTAACATGATTTACTCTCCACACAGGCCACTAAAACACTTCCACTCCCCTTCAGTCCTTCTCTTGTTAAGTTTCGACAGACCTGAATCAGCTAACGTGAATAAGAGTCCACACACAGAGTGTTGTTAAACAGGGATCCTAGACTGTTAAGATTACAGATCCCCACGTAAAGGCGTCCTGCACTGATCAGTTGGTTGATTGGCAGGAGTCTCTCAGGGTTGAACTCTGTGTCCCCTATTTAAATGTGTTTGGCTAAAACGCTAGTTTATAATGTCGTTTGGAACTCGTTTGTGAAGAGTTAGTCTACTGAGCACCTCCATGGGCAGTCTGTGGATGGTAGTGACTCACTATATAGCACTAGGCATATAAGACGCGCCTTATATGCTCAGGATAGGCCTCTTACGTAAATTATGAGAGCAATTAGACCTTGAATACTGTCTTACCGTTGTGATACGTCTGCTGTGGGTCTTATATACCGGAAAATAGAGACATACAACAGTTAGGTATGAAAAGGAACACACATGTGCGACATTTCTGAATCTTTATTGAGAAAACGTTTCGCCAGTGGCTACAGTCCGAAAAAAATAAAAATCTCTACATATCAAAAACCATATAAGAATCTAAATTAATATTCGTAGGTTATACACATTTCGTCGATAATATAAATACGCAACACCCGATGTTATAAACAATCTAATTTTCTTGGTAAAACGACAGAAACGTTAAATACTCGTATATACAAGACTACTCTGCATTGTCCGAGTGCTGGATTGATGTCAGTGTCGTTAGAAAATGGTCCTTATTTGCTACGAGTGCAAGATGCAATAATGTGAAGGCTACGAGTGAGTTGCTTTACTCGTAGTCATTATAGTCACTGTCCTGGTCGTCACTATCGTCACTGTCCTGGTCATCAATACCAGCATCGTTGGATGAATAACCACTGTCTTCAGAAGTGTACAAGTATTCTTCAATATCATCCCATTCTTGGCTGTTGTCTTCCTCACTATACCATTCTCTGTCACTGTCATCATGTCCATCACTGTCCTCTTCTAAAGTATCCCATCCACTGTCACCATCATCACTATCAAGTGTTTCATCGCTATCCGCTTCGTAATTGACATATTCTGCCTCCATGACGTTGTGCTCTTCAACATCACTGTCCTCTTCGTAATTGACGTATTGTACCTCAATGTTGATGTTTTGGTCTTCAACATCACTGTCCTCTTCGTAATTGACGTATTGTACCTCAATGTTGACGTTGTGGTCTTCAACATCACTGTCCTCTTCGTAATTGACGTATTGTACCTCATTGCTGACGTTGTGCTCTTCAACATCACTGTCCTCTTCGTAACTGACGTATTGTACCTCATTGCTGACGTTGTGCTCTTCAACATCACTGTCCTCTTCGTGATTGACGTATTGTACCTCAATGTTGACGTTGTGGTCTTCAACATCACTGTCCTCTTCGTAATTGACGTATTGTACCTCATTGCTGACGTTGTGGTCTTCAACATCACTGTCCTCTTCGTGATTGACGTATTGTACCTCAATGTTGACGTTGTGGTCTTCAACATCACTCATGTTTACATCCTCGTCGTCCTCCTTCCATAAGATGGTTTCTGCGTCAGAGTCGTCTTCTTCAGGTTGCATAATGCTGACATCCATCTCACGGTCATTCACCTCATTGCTGATGTTGTGCTCGTCACCATCGCTGTCCTCTTCGTAAGTGACGCATTCTGTCTCAGTGGTAACGTTGTGCTCATCAACATCACAGAACACTCCTCTCCAGCACTATTCTTCGTCTGTCCCGTCTTCCCCGCTCATCCCATTTGGGATCTTACCTGAACTTTCGTTCGTTCGTTCGCCAGTTCGTTACATTCAATCTTGTGATTCAGTTACAAGTGATTGTATCAGCAAATGTTACAATGGACTCTCAAAGCTTCCTACGAGAATATTCAGCGAGTCCTGCCGGTCTCCCCACTAATATTGGTTACGTAGGAGCCGCTTCACTAATGGACACCCATAGCTTCTGCTCTGCTGTCTATCAAGATCCGTACTCCATAGTATCCGCTACCTCGACTTCCAGCACCGCCGAGACCTTGATGTATGATCTTGAGACGGATGTCAGCAGTGTGCAACCTGAGGAAGACGACTCTGACGCAGAAACCATCTTGTGGAAGGAAGAGGATGTACACATGAGTGATGTTGATGAGCACAATGTTACCACTGAGACAGAATGCGTCACTTACGAAGAGGACAGCGATGGTGACGA
>NW_027199475.1:10000-31779 GCF_038502225.1 Cherax quadricarinatus | reverse complement strand
TATATCATTTGGCTAAAGACACAAGATGTCATCCACATATCTGTACCATTTAGTTTTACAGGGCAGGAAATCTTTTAACAACCTGGCCTCGAAAAATTCCATATATAGATCGCTCAATAGAGGAGACAATGGATTACCCATAACCATTCCCTGCTTTTGAGCAGAGTATTACCCTTCAAATTTAAACTTGCAGTCAACTACACACGACTTAATCAGTTCAATAATGGTATTTTTATTAAAAGGCACAGAGAACTCATCTAATCGTTCTTCCAAATAAGACATCAAGTTGGGGACAGGAACTCTCGTGAACAACGCAGTGACATCAAAACTTGATACTGTAAAATCATTAGACATGTTGATATTTTGCAATTTGTCAATGAGATCAACATTGTTTTTATATGGGCTTCATATATGTTGCCAAGTAATGGAGATAATATTTGTATCTACCATTCTGACAAGGAATATGTTGCCGATCCTACAGAATTAATAATAGGTCTCACTGGAAAACCAGGTTTGAGTGTTTTAATCAAACTGTACATACAAAGGAGTATCACAGACCTCGCCGATAACTGTATAAATAATTCGTCAGTAATGTTTTAATGTTGCTGGGTAATTAAAACATTACTCAGCACCACTCAGAAAATAGGACCTATTTTTTCCTGCCTTTTCTGATGGTTTATTTTCTTTTATTTATTTATTATTATTTGGACATGATACAAAGTTGTACAAAAGAAATACATTGGTTGAGTGTACATGATAAAAGTCCCTTGTATGTAGAACATTATGGCCAGCTTAAAATTAATTTAAGATTAACTAAGCAATGATATATTCAGTGGTAAAAATTACAGTAAACAAATTACAACATGAAGTACAAATGAGTATTTCAAATAAGAAGTTTTATAGGTGTACAGATTTGTAGCATCTTTGATGAGTTACTGAGCATGCAAGAGAATGGAGTATTCTATTAGGTAATATAATTACAAGAAAACATAGTTTGATAGGATCACAGGTTATACATTTATGAGATACAGTTAATCAGTATTTATTTAGTTGCGGGTGAGTAAGTGGTTTTTAAGAAGAGTCTTGAATTGATAAACAGACAGTGTTTCTTTTATATTCACAGGTAATGAATTCCTGATTTTTGGGCCTTTTATGTGCATTGCATTTTTATATAGTGTGAAATGGACACGAGGAATATCGAAGAGTGATCTGTGCCTTGTGTTATGGTCATGTGTTCTGTTGAGGTTGGTAAGGAGAAGTTTGAGGGGAGGGTTTATATCCCAGTAAGTGTTCTATGTATGTAGTAGGTACAATAATAAGTATGGATGTTTTGTATGGTGAGTAAGTTTAGAGTTTTGAATATTAGTGGAGTGTGCTGCCTGTAGTGGGAATTTGTTATCATTCTGACTGCAGCCTTTTGTTGGGTAATTAATGGTCTCAGATGGTTTATTGTTGTTGAGCCCCATGCACAAATTCCATAGATGAGACAGGGGTAAATGAGTGAGCGATATAGGGCCAGGAGGGCTGACTGTGGAACATAGTACCGTATCTTCGATAGTATGCCTGCGGTCTTGGAGATTTTCTTGGATATGTGTTGTATATGTGTTTGAAATTGGAGTCTATTATCAAGGTGGATTCCTAAGAATTTTCCCTTTGTGAGCTTTGTAATAGGTGATCCGTTTATAATTATGTTAAGAGGGACATCTGTGGTTCTGTTTCCAAACTGTATGAAGTAGGTTTTGTCCAGGGAGATATTTTCTGTAATTCGGTATTTACAGTATTGGCTAGTATGACTGGGCTCGGGTGAAAGAAGACGTATGTAGTGTCATCTGCAAATAGTGTGGGTTTGAGTACTTGCGATGCATTTGGTAGGTCGTTTATGTAACTGAGAAAGAGAAGAGGGCCAAGGACACTTCCCTGTGGGACAATAACTGTAATTGGCTGTGTGGAAGAGTTTGCTCCATTTGTGTACACATATTGGCTTCTGTTGCTTTAGATAGTTGAGGGAGTGCCCTCTTATACCATAGTGAGATAATTTTATATGCAGCAAATCATGGTCAACTGTATCAAAAGCTTTACGTAAATCAATGAAGATCTCCAGTGGGACTTCTTTTTTCTCTAGTGCAGTGTATATTTGTTCTAGCATATGTATAATAGCATCATTCGTATGTTTATTAGGCCTGAACCCAAACTGACAGGGGTTGAGTATGTTGTGGGAGATGAGGCAGGAATAGATTCGCTTATGAATTAATTTTTCAAAGATTTTAGAGAGAGGGTGTAAGTTGGATATTGGCCTATAGTTATTCACGTCTGTTTGATCTCCTCCTTTACGTATCGGGGTGACCCTTGCTATTTTGAGAACTGTAGGGAAGGTAGAGGATTCAGTGGATTTGTTAAAGAGTGTTGCAATGATTGGTGACAGTACTTGTGAAGCTTTTTTGTATATAAAGGGTGGTAAGGTATTTAAATCTGTCTTGTTTTTTAGTGTGTTGATAATAAGGGAGACTTCAGTTGGGTTAGTCGGAGCTAGGAACAGTGTGTTCGGGTAGTTGCCAGTGAGGTAGTCATTGGGTGGGGTATCTGAGCTTGGGATTTTATCGGCAAGTTTTTTTTCCAATGGTGGAGAAGAAAACATTGAGTCTGTTTGTTGTTTCAGTCAGTGGGAGTTGGGGTTCATCTGGTTTTATTAGTTTGATGGTTTTGTTTCCTGATATCTTTTTTGTTCCTAGAATTTCAGAGAGGGTTTTCCAGGTCTTTTTTATATCACCTTTTAAGTTGGATAATCTGTCCTCATAATACAATTTTTTGCACTTCTTATCAGGCTGGTTGGGATAGTTGAGTAACGTTTTGTTTGGTCTCTGGTTATGTGACCCATTCTATACTGTTTTTCGTATAGGTGCTTTGTATATATGGATTTGAGGATGCTGGGTGTTAGCCAGGGACTGTTCAGTCTCTTAGCTGTCATCTGTTTAGTTTTTTTTTAGGGCAGTGCTTGTTATAGAGGTATTGGGTCTTTTTTAGAAAATTATTAATACATTCCTCAGTATCTGTATAGATTTCTAGCTCAGTGTGCCAGTCAATGTTTGTCACTGCTGTTGTGAAGTTATTAATGGCTGCCTCATTATGAAGTCTGAAGGTGACTTTAGTAGTGTCTTGGGGTAATTTACCTTGATTGGTTATGAGAAAGGATAAACCAGCGTTTGCCTCAGAATCCCGAGGGATGAATAACTACGGCCATCTTCCTTGAAATTACAAATGCATCCCCTTTAAATGTGCCCTTTTAAATGGACCCGTTTTCTAGAGGTGCGGAAACTCCTAAGATAATCGCCAGTGATATATATATATATATATATATATATATATATATATATATATATATATATATATATATATATATATATATATATATATATATATATATATATAATGTCTTGGTCTGAAAAATGGCAGATGAAGTTTAATGTGGATAAGTGTAAGGTACTTGCCCTTGGTAATGAAAATAACCCTCGAAGCTATAATCTAGGTGAAGTAGAGCTTGGTCATACAGAATGTGAAAAAGACTTGGGAGTCATGGTAAGCAGAAATCTAAAGCCAAGACAGCAGTGCCTCAGTGTGCGCAACAAGGTCAACAGATTACTTGGATTTATCTCAAGAAGTATAAGTAACAGAAGTCCAAAAGTTATTTTACAGCTCTATACATCACTAGTGAGGCCTCATTTAGATTATGCTGCTCAGTTTTGGTCCCCTTACTACTACAGGATGGACATAGACTCATTAGAGAGCATACAGAGAAGAATGACTAAAATGATTTACTGTGTAAGGAACCTCCCGTATGAAGATAAACTTAAAGCCTTAAATCTTCACTCTCTGGAGAGGCGTAGAATGAGGGGAGATATCATTGAAGTGTATAAGTGGATGACGGGCATAAACAAGGGAGACATTAATAAAGTACTGAGGGTGTCGAACCAGGTAAGAACCAGGAATAATGGATTTAAGTTGGATAAATTTAGATTTAGAAAAGACATAGGTAAGTACTGGTTTTCTAACAGAGTTGTAGATGCGTGGAACAATCTTCCCAGTGGGGTGATAGAGGCTAGGACCTTGGGTAGCTTTAAGAAGAGACTGGACAAATATATGAGTGGGAGGGGCTGGGTTTGATTGGTGTCAAAGGGTACGGGAGTTATTTCTTGAGTAGCTTTAGGTAGATGTCGTTTTGATAAGGACCTGCCTCGTATGGGCCAGTAGGCCTTCTGCAGTGTTCCTACATTCTTATGTTCTTCTTATGTTCTTATATATACACTACGAAAGGTCAGGTGATATTTCTATGTTAGTTTTGGTCCAAGAATAATTTTCTTTACTTCATTGTTAAAGAAAAAACTAATTATCTTTCCGATCTTTTTGTTTATTTTGAAAAGTTTAATTTTTAAGTGAGTTGGGCCTAATTTGCTTATTTAATAAGTAATATATATACAAGATGATGTATTACTAGGTAGGTTGGTTGAGAGCAAGAGGGTCATCACAGAGACACGTCAATCCTAAGAATAGAAAGTTCCAATTTTCAGGTTGATTGAAATTTTAATTAGTTGGGATCGTCAGGGTGGTGATGGAGTAGTTGACAGCCCGAGGGAGAGAGAGGGAGGATAGAAGAAGGAAGAGACAGGGAGGATAGTAGGGAGGGTTGGAGGGAGAGAGAGAGAGAGAGGGAGAGAGAGAGGGAGGATAGTAGGGAGGGTTGGAGGGAGAGAGAGAGAGAGAGACGAGGATGTTTGGAGATGGTTGAACCATTCAACTATATTGACAAAGAGAGGAGGGAGGGACAAGGGAGAAAGTGAAGGAGGGAGAAAGGGAGTGAAGAATGGAGGAACACATAAGCCAGGGACACAAAAGCAAGGGGCACACAAGCCAGAGACACAAGCCAGGAACAAGCAAGCCAGGGACACACAAGCCAGGGACACACAAGCCAGGAACAAGCAAGCCAGGGACACACAAGCCAGGGTCACACAAGCCAGGGACACACAAGCCAGGGACATACAAGCCAGGAACACACAAGCCAGGGACACACAAGCCAGGGACACACAAGCCAGGGACACACAAGCCAGGGTCACACAAGCCAGGGACACACAAGCCAGGGACATACAAGCCAGGAACACACAAGCCAGGGACACACAAGCCAGGGACACACAAGCCAGGGACACACAAGCCAGGAACACACAAGCCAGGGACATACAAGCCAGGAACACACAAGCCAGGGACACACAAGCCAGGGACACAAAAGCCAGGAACACACAAGCCAGGGACACACAAGCCAGGGACATACAAGCCTGGAACACAAAAGCCAGGAACACACAAGCCAGGGACACACAAGCCAGGAACACACAAGCCAGGGACACACAAGCCAGGGACACACAAGCCAGGGACACACAAGCCAGGGACACAAAAGCCAGGAACACACAAGCCAGGGACACACAAGCCAGGAACACACAAGCCAGTGACACACAAGCCAGGGACACACAAGCCAGGGACACACAAGCCAGGGACACACAAGCCAGGGACACACAAGCCAGGGATACACAAGCCAGGGCCACACAAGCCAAGGACACACAAACCAGGGACACACAAGCCAGGAACACACAAGCCAGGGACACACAAGCCAGGAACAAACAAGCCAGGGACACTCAAGCCAGGGACACACAAGCTAGGGTCACACAAGCCATGGACACACAAGCCAGGGACACACAAGCCAGGGACATACAAGCCAGGAACACACAAGCCAGGAACACACAAGCCAGGGACACATAAGCCAGGGACACACAAGCCAGGGACACACAAGCCAGGGACACACAAGCCAGGGACACACAAACCAGGGACACACAAGCCAGGGACACATAAGCCAGGGACACACAAGCCAGGGACACACAAGCCAGGGACACACAAGCCAGGGACACACAAGCCAGGGACATACAAGCCAGGGACACATAAGCCTGGGACACACAAGCCAGGGACACAAAAGACAGGAACACACAAGTCAGGGACACACAAGCCAGGAACACACAAGCCAGGGACACACAAGCCAGGGACACACGAGCCAGGGACACACAAGCCAGGAACACACAAGCCAGGAACACACAAGCCAGGAACGCACAAGCCAGGGACACACAACCCAGGGACACACAAGCCAGGGACACAAAAGCAAGGGGCACACAAGCCAGAGACACAAGCCAGGAACAAGCAAGCCAGGGATACACAAGCCAGGGACACACAAGCCAGGAACAAGCAAGCCAGGGACACACAAGCCAGGGTCACACAAGCCAGGGACACACAAGCCAGGGACATACAAGCCAGGAACACACAAGCCAGGGACACACAAGCCAGGGACACACAAGCCAGGGACACACAAGCCAGGAACACACAAGCCAGGGACATACAAGCCAGGAACACACAAGCCAGGGACACACAAGCCAGGGACACAAAAGCCAGGAACACACAAGCCAGGGACACACAAGCCAGGGACATACAAGCCTGGAACACAAAAGCCAGGAACACACAAGCCAGGGACACACAAGCCAGGAACACACAAGCCAGGGACACACAAGCCAGGGACACACAAGCCAGGGACACACAAGCCAGGGACACAAAAGCCAGGAACACACAAGCCAGGGACACACAAGCCAGGAACACACAAGCCAGTGACACACAAGCCAGGGACACACAAGCCAGGGACACACAAGCCAGGGACACACAAGCCAGGGACACACAAGCCAGGGACACACAAGCCAGGGACACACAAGCCAAGGACACACAACCCAGGGACACACAAGCCAGGAACACACAAGCCAGGGACACACAAGCCAGGAACAAACAAGCCAGGGACACTCAAGCCAGGGACACACAAGCTAGGGTCACACAAGCCATGGACACACAAGCCAGGGACACACAAGCCAGGGACATACAAGCCAGGAACACACAAGCCAGGAACACACAAGCCAGGGACACATAAGCCAGGGACACACAAGCCAGGGACACACAAGCCAGGGACACACAAGCCAGGGACACACAAACCAGGGACACACAAGCCAGGGACACATAAGCCAGGGACACACAAGCCAGGGACACACAAGCCAGGGACACACAAGCCAGGGACACACAAGCCAGGGACATACAAGCCAGGGACACATAAGCCTGGGACACACAAGCCAGGGACACAAAAGACAGGAACACACAAGTCAGGGACACACAAGCCAGGAACACACAAGCCAGGGACACACAAGCCAGGGACACACGAGCCAGGGACACACAAGCCAGGAACACACAAGCCAGGAACACACAAGCCAGGAACGCACAAGCCAGGGACACACAACCCAGGGACACACAAGCCAGGGACACAAAAGACAGGAACACACAAGCCAGGGACACACGAGCCAGGGACACACGAGCCAGGGACACACGAGCCAGGGACACACAAGCCAGGAACACACAAGCCAGGGACACACAAGCCAGGAACACACAAGCCAGGGACACACGAGCCAGGGACACACAAGCCAGGGACATACAAGCCAGGAACACACAAGCCAGGAACACACAAGCCAGGGACACACAAGCCAGGGACACACAAGCCAGAGACACAAGCCAGGAACACACAAGCCAGGGACATACATGCCAGGAACAAACAAGCCAGGGACACACAAGCCAGGGACACATAAGCCAGGGACACACAAGCCAGGGACACACAAGCCAGGGACACACAAGCCAGGGACACACAAGCCAGGAACACACAAGCCAGGGACACACAAGCCAGGGACACACAAGCCAGGGACACACAAGCCAGGGACACACAAGCCAGGGACACACAAACCAGATACACACAAGCAATGAGCACAGAAACCAGGAACACACAAGCCAGGGACACACAAGCAATGAACCCAGAAACCAGGAACACACAAGCCAGGGACACACAAGTAATGAACCCAGAAACCAGGAACACACAAGCCAGTGACACACAAGCCAGATACACACAAGCAATGAACACAGAAACCAGGAACACACAAGCCAGGGACACACAAGCAATGAACACAGAAACCAGGAACACACAAGCCAGGGACACACAAGCAATGAACACAGAAACCAGGAACACGCAAGCCAGGGACACACAAGCCAGGGACACACAAGTCAGGGACACACAAGCCAGGGACACAAGACAGGAACACACAAACCAGGGACACAAGCCAAGAACGCACAAGCCAGGGACACAAGCCAGGGACACATAAGCCAAGGACACAAGCCAGGAGTACAAAAACCAGGGACTCACAAGCCAGCGACACACAAACCAAGAACACACAAGCCGGGGACACACAAGCCAGGGGCACACAAGCCATGGACACACAGACCAGGAACACACAAGTCAGGGACACACAAAAAAGGGACACACAATCCAGGGATGCACAAGCCAAGGACACACAAGCCAGGGACACAAGACGGGAACACACAAACCAGGGACACAAGCCAGGTACACACAAGCCAGGGACACACAAACCAGGGAGACACAAGCCACGGACACACAAGTCAGGGGCACAAGACGGGAACACACAAACCAGGGACACAAGCCAGGAACACACAGGCCAGGGACATAAGCCAAGGACACACAAGCCAAGGACACAAGCCGGGACTACACAAACCAGGGACACACAAGTCAAGGACACACATACCAGGAACATACAAGCCGGGGACACACAAGCCAGGGACACACAAGCCAGGGGAACAAGCGAGGAATGCACAAACCAGGGACACACAAGCCAGAGATACACAAACCAGGAACACACAAGCCGGGGACACACAAGCCAGGGACACACAAGCCTGGGGAACAAGCGAGGAACACACAAACCAGGGACACAAGCCAAGGACATACAAGCCAGGGACACACGCCAGGAACACACAAGCCAGGGACACAAGCCAGGAACACACAAACCAGGGACACACAAGCAAGGAACACACAAGCCAGGGACACAAAACGGGAACACACAAACCAGGGACATAAGCCAGGAACATACAAGCCAGGGACATAAGCCAGGGACACACAAGCCAAGGACACAAGCCAGGATTACATAAACCAGGGCCACACAAGCCAAGGACACACATACCAGGAACACACAAGCCAGGACACAAGCGAGGAATACACGAACCAGGGACACACAAGCCAGGGATACACAAACCAGGAACACATGAGTCAGGGACACGCAAGAAAGGGACACATAAACCAGGGACACAAGCTAGGAACACACAAACCAGGGACACACAAGCCAGGGACACACAACCCAAGGACACACAAGCCAGGGACACGCGCCAGGAACACACAAGCCAGGGACACACAAGCAATGAACACAGAATCCAGGAACACACAAGCCAGGGACACACAAGCAGTGAACACAGAAACCAGGAACACACAAGCCAGGGACGCACGCACAGGCCAACACACGCGCTAGGGACACAAGCCAAGAACACACAAGCCAGGGACACACAAGCTAGGGACACACAAGCCAAGGACACACAAGTAAGGGACACACAAGCCAGGTACACACAAGCTAGAACACACACGCCAGGAACACACAAACCAGGGACACAAGCCAGGAACACATAAACCAGAGACACAAGCCAGTAGAACAAACCAGGGATACAAACCAGGAACACACAAGCCAGGGACACAAGCCAGGAACACACAAACCAGGGGCACATATGCTAGGGACACACAAACCAAGGGCACACAAGCCAGGGACACATGCCAGGAACACACAAGCCAGGGACACACAAGCCAGGAAAACACAAACCAGGGACACAGGCGAGGAATACACAAACCAAGGGCACACAAGCCAGGGACACATGCCAGGAACACACAAGCCAGGGACACACAAGCCAGGAACACACAAACCAGGGACACACAAGCTAGGGACACACAAGCCAGGGACACAAGACGGGAACACACAAACTAGGGACAGAAGCCAGGAACACACAAGCCAGGGACATAAGCCAGGGCCACACAAGCCAAGGACACACATACCAGGAACACACAAGCCGGGGACACACAAGCCAGGGACACACAAGCCAGGGACACAAGCGAGGAATACACAAACCAGGGACACACAAGCCAGGGACACGCAAGCAAGGGACACATAAGCCAGGGACACAAGCTAGGAACACACAAGCCACACAATTGTAAATATATTGCTTTATATTATTATTTGACTTAGTTATACTTATTAGGTAGGATGTAACATTTATATATATTGTTCAGTGCTCATAGTTCGAGTGTTAAGTAGCTGACAACATTGTCTAACTACTGTTTTCTCTCTCCGCTCGTTACGCTGCCGGCTTCTCTGTGTTGCTGGGCAGCAGCAGTCCACGGAGAGTCACGTGATCAGGGGAGGTGATCACACCTCGCCTGGAGTAGTCTGGCTGGCCTGAGCTGTCTATTGTCGGTTGGACGTTGCTTCTAGCAAGAGGTCCCTCTACTCCTCTCCTTTGTGGGCCCTTGTTGGAAGATCGTCTCTGTCGCTTTCTTGTTGGTTCTGTGTAACTCTGTTCACAGAACATAGCCTAGACTTAGTGATTTTCGACGTTGTACTGAGGTTGTGTGTTGCATAGACACTCTGAGCAACTCAGGTCCTGAGCTGTAGCTTCTGACCTAATTTGTACTGGTATCTGTGTACTGACACAGTCGGGGATTTTCTTATGCTGAACTTAGATTCAGTAGTATGGGAGTTTTGTGACTTTTGTGGAGGATCTGCAGATGGTCCCTACTTAGTGTCGTTATATTATCTCCTTGTTCCTGATTCTGTGTCACAGTTGCTTGTTATATTGCTATTGGGCCTATCAGTTGTTTTATTGTTCAAACAAGCTGTTCTGAGTGCCAGGTTGGTCAAGAAGTTAGTTTATGTGAGGACTTTTAGTCAGTCACTGGTTAAGTCTAGTCGACTCTTGAGACACATCGAACTACTTAGAGCACTTACACACATACACACAAACTTACTTGTATATATTTGTATTATGTTATTAAATGTTAACAATGTACTAGACAGTACTTAAAAGCCATTAAGATGTGATATGTGCCTTCAGCACAATACTACTGTACACCAGAGAAGTGATTATTTTGATTATTATAATTTACTTTCTTATACGCCTAGACAACTTTATTGTTATTAATAGACTTATTAAATGTTAATTTCTTTAGTTAGTAGCCTACCAGTTCTAATCCTGAAGTACTATTGAATCTTACTGAATTCTAATGGATAATTGGACCAGGATACTGACTACTTGTTACGAAAACCCAGTAACAGGCTGGATACTAGAAGGACTGCCCTTCTAGTATTCACTGGAGATCTCTATGCTTGTTAGATATTGCGTTTTTTGTAACACAGGAACACAAGCTAGGAACACACAAACCAGGGACACAGAAGCCAGGAACACAAGCTGGGGACACAAGCCAGGGACAGACAAGCCTGGGACACATAAGCCTGGGATGCACAAGCCTGGGACACATAAGCCTGGGACACACAAGCCAGGGACACAAGCCAGAGATACAAGCCAGGGACACACAAGCCAGGGACATCCCCCCACCATTACTAACGTCACTGCTGGAATCCCTGATGCCCTGGAGGGGGATTTATTGCCAAATAAATCCATTTTTTTTGCCTCTGGCCTCCAGAGAAAGACTCTGGATGTATACTGTATATGTGTGTATGTATGTACTCACCTAGTTGAGGTTGTAGGGGTCGAGTCCAAGCTCCTGTATGTGTGTGTGACCACTACTACTATTACTACAACTACTGCCACCACCACCACCACCACTACCACTACTACCACTACCACAACTACCACCACCGCTGCTATACCACCACCACCGCTACTACTGTCATTACCACCACTACCACCACCACTGCTGCCACCACCACCACGACGACCACTACCTACCACCACTACTACCACCACCACCACCACTACTATACACCACCCCTACCACCACCACCACCACCACCGCTACTACTGTCACTACCACCACCACTACTGCCACCACCACCACTACTGCTACTACTGTCAGTACCACCACCACCACCGCTACTACCACTACCACCACCACTACTACCACCACCACTACTGCCACCACACCACCACCACCACCACCACCACCATCACCACCACCACCACCATAACCACCACCACCACCATCACCACCACCACCACCACCACCACCATCACCACCACCACCTCCACCACCACCACCACCACCACCACCACCAGCACCACCACCACCACAACCACCACCACCACCACCACCACCACCACCACCACCACCACCACCACCACCACCACCATCACCACCACCACCACCACCACCACCACCACCACCACCACCACCACCACCACCACCACCACCACCACCACCAACACCACCACCACCACCACCACCACCACCACCACCACCACCACCAACACCACCACCACCACCACCACCACCACCACCACCACCACCACCACCACCACCACCACCACCACCACCACCACCACCACCACCACCACCACCACCACCACCACCACCATCACCATCACCACCACCACCACCACCACCACCACCACCATCATCACCACCACCACCACCACCACTATTACAAAAAACGCGATTCTAAAAGCTTAGAGATCTCCAGTGAATACTAGAAAGGACTGCCCTTCTAGCATCCAGCCTGTTACTGGGTTTTCGTAACAAGTAGTCAGTATCCTTGTCCAATTATCCATTAAAATTCAGTATGGTTCAATAGTGCTTTAGGATTACAACTGGTAGGCTACTAACTAGAGAAATTAAAATTTAATAAATTTATTAAGTAGTAAGTTGTCTAGAGGTATATTATCAAATTAAATTAATTACAGCAATCAAAATAAAATCAATCTCTCGAGTTCAATATTATTGTGCTGAAAGCACATATCACATTTATAATTCTTAAGTACCGTCAGGTACATTAACATTTAATAAGATATTACAAATATGTACAAGTGTGTGTATGCGTGTAAGTGCTCTTAAGTAGTTAGCTATGTCTCAAGACTCGAATAAGACTTAAACAAGTGACTGACAAAGTCCTCAAATAAACTAACTTCTTGACCGACTGGCAACCCGAACAGTCTGCTTGAACAACAAAGAATGCTAAGCCCAATAGCAATGCAATATCAAGCGACTACGACACAGAATCAGGAGATAATATAACGACACTAAGTAGGGACCATCTGCAGATCCTCCACAAAAGTTACAAAACTCCCATAATACTGAATCTTTGTTCAGCATAGAAAAACTGTGACTGTGACAATACACAGGAACCAGTACAAAATTAGGTCAGAAGCTATAGCTAAGGACCTGAGATGTTCAGAGTGTCTATGTGACACACAACCTCAGTACAACGTCGAAAATCACTAAGTCTATACAATGTTCTGTGAACAAAGTTCTACAGAACTAACAAGAATAATGAGACAGACAATCTGTCCAACCAGCAAGCGAGTCTCCAGCAGACTCAGACAGACAAGCTGTCCAACCAGCAAGCGAGTCTCTAGCAGACTGAGGTTCACGAGAGGTGAGAACACCCCCCCCTCGATCACGTGATAGCTACGTGGACAACTGCAGCTCAGAAGCCGGCAGTATAACGAGCGACAAGCGATAATTACAGTAGTTTGACAATCAAGCCTAACTGAGCACATTTTATATACATCCTAACAACATAAGCTAAATAACAATATAACAGTCAAATAATAATATAAAGTCATACATTTACGATTTAGCTATTATCGCAAATATAAGCAATATAAAATTAAATGAAAAGGTAATATACATTACATATATACATAATAATCATTGTAACCCATTCAGGGGTTGCAACACCCCCCCCAACACGACAGAGGGTCGCACTAGGAGTTGCATGAATGTCTTTCACATTATTTCTGGTTACTCATATCAATATTATTATCAATATAAATCAGAGTCTCTCTTGTGCCAAGCACTTCTACAATTTCACAGCGTCCGTCACTAGGATATGCCCCTAGTACTAGGGCAGTACACAGTATCGTATCTCTGCATACTCGTGGTTATATACATCAGTGTAGAGACAGGATAGCGCTGACAAGGAGGGCACGTTGAGGCTCGATCATAGTAGAGGAGACTGCATTCCACTCTTAAGTAGTGGTTGTGGAATGCGAGGCAGTATGAACATCTGAGTATGAAACAGCTTAAGGTGTGTAGTGAGGGGGGGGGGGGGTCTGCGGCAGGACAGTGTTGCGTCACGCAGTACATCACCCGCACCACACTACTCACTCAACACTCAGCTTGTCTCCTCCTCACACAACATTACTGTGAATATATAAATATAATAATTAGACATGACATGAGTATATATAGTTAATATGGGCTGGAGGGATTAAGTTACTTTACTGAATTTGACATAGCAAGTAACAAAAGGTATTTGGGCATAAAATTACGTTAATTTAATGTAACTGATAATTATTAAGGACGAGACAGAGCGTCAGCAATTACATTACAATGACCACTTATGTGTTTTATACTAATAGAATAAGGTTGGATTCTGAGGGCCCACCTCATGATCCTAGCATTTTTACTTTTCATGGTATTTATATAAGTGAGTGGATTGTGGTCTGAAAAAACGTTAATTTTAAATGGGGAAGTGCCCAAATACACGTCAAAATGTTCCAAGGACACCACAAGAGCTAGAGCCTCTTTCTCAATAGTGGCATAATTTTTCTGGTGTCGTTTAAGCTTAGATGAATAGTAACATATAGGATGGAGAATATCAGTGGATGTTGACTGTTGGAGCAGCACAGCACCCACTGCATAGCCACTCGCATCTATATGTAAAAAGAAGGGAAGATTGAAATTAGGACTCTTCAACACAGGAGCAGAGGATAGCAAGCGCTTCAACCTTTTGAACGAGTCTGAACAATCTCTAGTCCAGGTGAACTGAACTTTGCTACTAGTAAGCTCAGTGAGAGGAGCTGCAATCTGAGAAAAGTTTGGACAGAACCTGCGATAATATCCTGCCATACCCAGGAATCTCTGTACTCCTTTCCTATCCTGTGGCACTGGAAATTCAGAAATTGCACGAACCTTAGCCTCAATAGGAGCAACCTCACCTTGGCCGATACAAAAGCCTAGATAGGTAATCTTGGCTTGACCAAAACTACATTTAGCTAAGTTAACAGTGAAGTTGTAGTGCGCCAGTCTCTCAAACAATGCTCTGAGACGCGTCAAGTGCTGTTCCCACTCGTCACTGTACACCACTAAGTCGTCAAGGTAGGCTTCTACTCCTTCTAAGTTGTGGGTCAACTCGTTCATTATACGTTGGAATGAAGAAGCCGCGTTACATAGGCCGAAGGGGGTGACGAGGTAGTTAAACAATCCATCTTGAACAGTAAAAGCAGATATTTCTTGAGCACGTTCAGTAAGCGGGACTTGATAATAGCCTCGTAAGAGATCTAAACGGCTGACAAACTGGGCTCCTGACACACGGTCAATAAGGTCGTCAATGCGAGGTAGAGGATAACCATCAGGCAAGGTGACAGAGTTCACTTTCCTGTAATCAGTGCACATCCTGAAACTACCGTCAGGTTTAGGCACTAAAATACAGGGAGATGCCCATGGACTTTTACTGCGTTCAATAAGTCCGTGAGATAACAGAAAATCAACCTCTTCTCTCAATGCTTTATGCTTTGTTGGACTCATCCTATATGGTGATTGCTTAATGGGTGATGCTCCCTGTACATCAACGTCATGTACACCCAGAGTACAACGTTTAGGAACATCACCGAACAATTCAGGGAAATGCAAAATCATGTTTTTAATATCACCAGCTTTATCAATCCCAAGGTTACTAAGAAAATCGTCTAGTGACTGTAGAGTCACTGAATTTTCTAAACGAACCTCTATACCTCTAGAGATGTCAGGTAGACTGACGTTTTCTTCCTCTGTCCTAGGAAGAATAGAAGTAGTAGGTAGAGGACTAGCGTAGTATGCCTTAAGCTGGTTAACATGGTACACATGATTAGATTTCTTTTTCCCAGGCGTACGTACCAAATAATTTACGTCGCTAAGCTTTTTCACTACTTCCAGGGGACCATCATACCTGGCTTGTAGAGCATGACCTGGTACTAATTTCCGAGCCATCACCTTATCTCCTGCTTTAAAAGAACGAGAGACAGCACGCTTGTCATAATGTTGCTTCATTCTAGCTTGGGCTGAAACTAGGTTTTTCGAAGCTAGCTCTCTAGCGGCTGTCAAATGTTGCTGCATTAATGAAGGTGAAGTACTCAATGATGGATTTGATTTTCCTGTCCACACGTCTTTTAACACTGCGAGAGGACCACGCACTTGGTGTCCGAATATTAATTCAAACGGACTAAATCCGAGACTTTCTTGCTCACTTTCTCTCATAGCGAACAGAAGAAAAGGTATACCCTCATCCCAGTCTCTAGAAAAATGTTCACAATAAGCTCTCATCATAGACTTCAGTGTCTGATGAAATCTCTCTAGAGCACCTTGTGACTGTGGATGATAACTGGTTGAAAGTACAGACTTTATTCCTAGGTGGGATAATGCTTCTCGAAAGATCTTAGAAGTGAAATTAGATCCCTGATCTGATTGTATCTCTCGTGGCAATCCAACCTGGGAGAAAAATTTCATCAGCGCTCTCACAATAGCACGAGCATTAATTTTTCTCATAGGAATAGCTTCGGGATAGCGTGTTGCAGCGTCCATAATAGTAAATAAGTATTGGTTTCCTAGTTTGGTTCTAGGCAAAGGACCAACACAATCAATAATAAGACGTGAGAATGGTTCACCATGCACGGTGATAGGAATGAGAGGCGCAGGTGGAGGTGTGTGCGCTGGCTTGCCTGTCACTTGACACACGTGGCAACGTCGCACATGATCAGCTACTGTTTCCTTCATCTTTGGCCAAGTAAAATGTTTTGCCAGTTTACCGAGTGTCTTCTTGACACCCAAATGTCCTCCTATGGGACTATTGTGAGCAAAATCAATGGCTTGTTCACGAAATGTAACTGGTAACACAACTATATGCTTGACTGTGTTGGAAACACTATCAGCTGACAATTTACATGTAACTATAATAGTAACAATTATCGAGATCCTTTGCTTCACTCTCAGTAACTGCTATATCTCTCAGTCTTTCCAGTGACTGATCAACAAACTGATCCTTGATTAAATCATCATGAGTTAGAAATTTAACGTCAGTTGTGTCCTGACTAGGTTGATGACCGGGGGGAGTCAGTGTTAATGATCCTGGGCGCAGAGCGTCACTAAACAACATATTCAACCCCAAATCATTGTCATCAACTAACTCAACAGGAGACAAGGATGGTTGTTGAATCTTTGACATAGCTCTAGTAATTGCAAGGAAATAAAATAGGTTTCTCTTTGGAAATCTTCTTCGTTCAATCTCCTCTGTGCCTCAATTTGTGCAGTCTGCAACATAATGAGGCGTTCTCTCAAACTGTTCCTGAGAGATAGGACCAGTGGGTAATGGAGGAGTAGGGAAATTAACATGGTCTGGACGGTCCTTAGGTCGGACACTTGGTCCAGCCGTCTCTAGAGTGTCTAGATCTGGTCTAGGATAAGTAAATACAGGTGTAGTATACACTGTACTAGTATTAGGCTGTGTCATACTACCAGCTATACTCTGTACTATAGTGTCAGTGAGGGAAGGTGTGAGCGAGAACTGAGCTACACTAGGCTCAGACACTAGGCTCACTTCTGCTCTAGTTGCTCTTTCTTCATCAAATAGAGTCATACTTCCTAATTGTGACACTAGGCTTTCTGAATCTGAATCATAATCAGACATCTCTGTATGAGCAGGAAACAATATATCTTTAATTAATGCTCTGACAGTTTCTGCGGTGTAATTCCTGTTATACGTCACACCGAGATACTTGGCTACTTGCCAACACGTCTGAAGTTTTAATGTACTTAACTCAGACAAAGTCAGAGTATCAATTAACTGTTTCACTTTGGCATACATCACGAAAATAATTGTACTACGAGAGAGTGATTATGGGAAACTATAATCCTAATAGGAATTTTAGTGTTGGTTGTCTTAGAGCTAGAACTCATAAACAGTATTTCCATCTCCTTGGATCAAGAGACTCAGTCAGGTACATACATCCACCTGGTATGTTGTACAAGACTAAACTCAAAGTCTTCAGATTAGGAAAGTACTCAAAGTGTTTGATCATAGAAGTTACTAGTATGTCAAACTGGACAATTTCTCCAACACCTTGGATCAAGAGCATCCCGGACAGGCCCCCATTTGTTACAAAAAACGCGATTCTAAAAGCTTAGAGATCTCCAGTGAATACTAGAAAGGACTGCCCTTCTAGCATCCAGCCTGTTACTGGGTTTTCGTAACAAGTAGTCAGTATCCTTGTCCAATTATCCATTAAAATTCAGTATGGTTCAATAGTGCTTTAGGATTACAACTGGTAGGCTACTAACTAGAGAAATTAAAATTTAATAAATTTATTAAGTAGTAAGTTGTCTAGAGGTATATTATCAAATTAAATTAATTACAGCAATCAAAATAAAATCAATCTCTCGAGTTCAATATTATTGTGCTGAAAGCACATATCACATTTATAATTCTTAAGTACCGTCAGGTACATTAACATTTAATAAGATATTACAAATATGTACAAGTGTGTGTATGCGTGTAAGTGCTCTTAAGTAGTTAGCTATGTCTCAAGACTCGAATAAGACTTAAACAAGTGACTGACAAAGTCCTCAAATAAACTAACTTCTTGACCGACTGGCAACCCGAACAGTCTGCTTGAACAACAAAGAATGCTAAGCCCAATAGCAATGCAATATCAAGCGACTGCGACACAGAATCAGGAACAAGGAGATAATATAACGACACTAAGTAGGGACCATCTGCAGATCCTCCACAAAAGTTACAAAACTCCCATAATACTGAATCTTTGTTCAGCATAGGTAAAACTGTGACTGTGACAATACACAGGAACCAGTACAAAATTAGGTCAGAAGCTATAGCTAAGGACCTGAGATGTTCAGAGTGTCTATGTGACACACAACCTCAGTACAACGTCGAAAATCACTAAGTCTATACAATGTTCTGTGAACAAAGTTCTACAGAACTAACAAGAATAATGAGACAGACAATCTGTCCAACAGCTAGCTTCGAAAAACCTAGTTTCAGCCCAAGCTAGAATGAAGCAACATTATGACAAGCGTGCTGTCTCTCGTTCTTTTAAAGCAGGAGATAAGGTGATGGCTCGGAAATTAGTACCAGGTCATGCTCTACAAGCCAGGTATGATGGTCCCCTGGAAGTAGTGAAAAAGCTTAGCGACGTAAATTATTTGGTACGTACGCCTGGGAAAAAGAAATCTAATCATGTGTACCATGTTAACCAGCTTAAGGCATACTACGCTAGTCCTCTACCTACTACTTCTATTCTTCCTAGGACAGAGGAAGAAAACGTCAGTCTACCTGACATCTCTAGAGGTATAGAGGTTCGTTTAGAAAATTCAGTGACTCTACAGTCACTAGACGATTTTCTTAGTAACCTTGGGATTGATAAAGCTGGTGATATTAAAAACATGATTTTGCATTTCCCTGAATTGTTCGGTGATGTTCCTAAACGTTGTACTCTGGGTGTACATGACGTTGATGTACAGGGAGCATCACCCATTAAGCAATCACCATATAGGATGAGTCCAACAAAGCATAAAGCATTGAGAGAAGAGGTTGATTTTCTGTTATCTCACGGACTTATTGAGCGCAGTAAAAGTCCATGGGCATCTCCCTGTATTTTAGTGCCTAAACCTGACGGTAGTTTCAGGATGTGCACTGATTACAGGAAAGTGAACTCTGTCACCTTGCCTGATGGTTATCCTCTACCTCGCATTGACGACCTTATTGACCGTGTGTCAGGAGCCCAGTTTGTCAGCCGTTTAGATCTCTTACGAGGCTATTATCAAGTCCCGCTTACTGAACGTGCTCAAGAAATATCTGCTTTTACTGTTCAAGATGGATTGTTTAACTACCTCGTCACCCCCTTCGGCCTATGTAACGCGGCTTCTTCATTCCAACGTATAATGAACGAGTTGACCCACAACTTAGAAGGAGTAGAAGCCTACCTTGACGACTTAGTGGTGTACAGTGACGAGTGGGAACAGCACTTGACGCGTCTCAGAGCATTGTTTGAGAGACTGGCGCACTACAACTTCACTGTTAACTTAGCTAAATGTAGTTTTGGTCAAGCCAAGATTACCTATCTAGGCTTTTGTATCGGCCAAGGTGAGGTTGCTCCTATTGAGGCTAAGGTTCGTGCAATTTCTGAATTTCCAGTGCCACAGGATAGGAAAGGAGTACAGAGATTCCTGGGTATGGCAGGATATTATCGCAGGTTCTGTCCAAACTTTTCTCAGATTGCAGCTCCTCTCACTGAGCTTACTAGTAGCAAAGTTCAGTTCACCTGGACTAGAGATTGTTCAGACTCGTTCAAAAGGTTGAAGCGCTTGCTATCCTCTGCTCCTGTGTTGAAGAGTCCTAATTTCAATCTTCCCTTCTTTTTACATATAGATGCGAGTGGCTATGCAGTGGGTGCTGTGCTGCTCCAACAGTCAACATCCACTGATATTCTCCATCCTATATGTTACTATTCATCTAAGCTTAAACGACACCAGAAAAATTATGCCACTATTGAGAAAGAGGCTCTAGCTCTTGTGGTGTCCTTGGAACATTTTGACGTGTATTTGGGCACTTCCCCATTTAAAATTAACGTTTTTTCTGACCACAATCCACTCACTTATATAAATACTATGAAAAGTAAAAATGCTAGGATCATGAGGTGGGCCCTCAGAATCCAACCTTATTCTATTAGTATAAAACACATAAGTGGTCATTGTAATGTAATTGCTGACGCTCTGTCTCGTCCTTAATAATTATCAGTTACATTAAATTAACGTAATTTTATGCCCAAATACCTTTTGTTACTTGCTATGTCAAATTCAGTAAAGTAACTTAATCCCTCCAGCCCATATTAACTATATATACTCATGTCATGTCTAATTATTATATTTATATATTCACAGTAATGTTGTGTGAGGAGGAGACAAGCTGAGTGTTGAGTGAGTAGTGTGGTGCGGGTGATGTACTGCGTGACGCAACACTGTCCTGCCGCAGACCCCCCCCCCTCACTACACACCTTAAGCTGTTTCATACTCAGATGTTCATACTGCCTCGCATTCCACAACCACTACTTAAGAGTGGAATGCAGTCTCCTCTACTATGATCGAGCCTCAACGTGCCCTCCTTGTCAGCGCTATCCTGTCTCTACACTGATGTACATAACCACGAGTATGAAGAGATACGATACTGTGTACTGCCCTAGTACTAGGGGCATATCCTAGTGACGGACGCTGTGAAATTGTAGAGGTGCTTGGCACAAGAGAGACTCATTAATAATTATATTGATAATAATATTGATATGAGTAACCAGAAATAATGTGAAAGACATTCATGCAACTCCTAGTGCGACCCTCTGTCGTGTTGGGGGGGGTGTTGCAACCCCTGAATGGGTTACAATGATTATTATGTATATATAATGTATATTACCTTTTCATTTAATTTTATATTGCTTATATTTGCGATAATAGCTAAATCGTAAATGTATGACTTTATATTATTATTTGACTGTTATATTGTTATTTA
>NW_027199475.1:0-5000 GCF_038502225.1 Cherax quadricarinatus | reverse complement strand
CCCCCTAGGGGTAATTTATAATCTTACAAATTATAAATCTTTACAGCCCATTGAGGGATGACTTCAACAGCTTCTCAAGACCTCGTCTGCAGGGGCGGCTGTGCAGGCGATGAGTTGTCTTTCTAAGTTAAGTACAAACTCTTTAAACTTAACTGGTAATGCCATTTCTCAACATATGTCTCTGTCCATCTCGTCGATTCCTCTCAGTATTTTATATGTCGTTATCATATCCCCCATATCTCTCCTGTCTTCCAGTGTCGTCAGGTCGATTTCCCTTAACCTCTCCTCGTAGGACATACCCCTTAGCTCTGGAACTAGTCTTGTTGCAAACCTTTGCACTTTCTCTAGTTTCTTTACGTGCTTGGCTAGGTGAGGGTTCCAAACTGGTGCCGCTTACTCCAATATGGGCCTAACGTACACAGTGTACAAGGTCCTGAATGATTCCATATTAAGCTATCGGAATGCTGTTCTGAGATGTGCCTGGTGTTATACTCACCCCAAGATCTTTTTCCTTGAGTAAGGTTTGTAGTCTCTGGCCCACTAGTCTGTATTTCGTCTGTGGCCTTCTTTGCCCTTCACAAGTCTTCATGATTTTCCACTTGGTGGGGTTGAACTCCAGGAGCCAGTTGCTGGACTATGCCTGCAGCCTGTCCAGATCCTTTGTAGTTCTGCCTAGTCCTCGTCCGGTTGAATTCTTCTCATCAACTTCACATCATCTGCAAACAAGGACACTTCTGAGTCTATTCCTTCCGTCATGTCGTTCACAAATACCAGAAAAGCACCGGTCCTAGGATTGACCCCTGTGGAACCCCGCTCGTTACAGGTGCCCACTCTGACACCTCGCCACGTACCATGACTCGCTGCTGTTTTCCTGACAGGTATTCCCTAATCCATTGTAGTACCTTCCTTGTTATCCCTGCCTGGTTTTCCAGCTTTTGCACTGATCTCTTGTGTGGAACTGCATCAAGCGCCTTCTTACAGTCCAAGAAAATGCAATCTACCCACCACTCTCTCTCTTGTCTTACTGCTGTCACCCTGACATAGAACTGCAGTAGGTTTGTGACACAGGATTTCCCGTCCCTGAAACCGTGTTGGCTGTCGTTGATAAGCTCATTCCTTTCTAGGCGCTCCACCACTTATCTCCTGATAATCTTCTCCATGACTTTGCATACTATACATGTCAGTGACACTGGTCTGTAGTTTAATGCTTCGTGTCTGTCTTCTTTTTAAAAAAAATGGACTACATTTGCTGTCTTCCATGCCTCAGGTAGTCGCCCTGTTTCGATAGATGTGTTGAAGATTGTTGTTAGTGATACACAGCACCTCTGCTCCCTCTCTCAGGATCCATAGAGAGATGTTTTCTGGCCCCATTTCCTTTGAGGTATCTAACTCACTTAGCAGCCCCATCACTTTTCCTCGGTTGTATGTATAGTGTCCAACACTTGATGGTGTACCCCCACATCTCAGTCTTTCTGGAGGCCCTTGTTACACTCCAAGTATTGTAACAACTATTTCCTTCTTTTTAGAGCATAACAATTTTGGTCAGAGAGGTTAGGGTAATAATAATGATCCTCCGGAATGCCTAATTTTAATTAAGTATATTCATAATATAACAAAAGCCAGTTATAATATACGAATTATCGTATATAAGTTAAGAATACATGTTTCTTCTGTAGTATCCAACATATACATAAGGCTTTCAAAACAGAGGATTAGGAGGATATCCTAGATATAACATATATATAAATGGAGATTACTTTATACATTAAAGTCTTGTTTCCCAATTGGAAGCAGTCAGAATAAAACAGAATATGTCCAGGCCGGCTAATAAATCTTGGCCAGTTACCAGAGACGAGCAGGAGTGTTCTCGTTGGCTGCTACTTCTTCACTGCTCGTCCCTCAACCTTGAGCATACAGGTAAAGTGGGTCACGTGACGTGACTCACCAACACTCAGTAGAGTAGTTGAACATAAAGGGGGGGGGGGGGAAAGGGGGGGGGGGGGGAAAGGGGGGGAAAGGGGGGGAAAGGGGGGGTATAACCATCGAACATCACGGCTAACTATACACCGGCACGCCGGGCGGCAGGCAGGTTACTATACCTCCAATTAAACTTATCATGGCCATGTTACATAAATTATAATTGTTAATAAGAATGTTAATAAGAATTAGTCTTAATAATACAAGGACGTTCATTTCCAATTTAGCTATTAAAGGAAATCGGCTAACCGCAATGTAATATTAAAGGAAGGTTAACCATAGGGGCATGACAAGCACCTATTGCTGCATCACTGGCATCAACATGGAGGGTGAAAGGAATTTTGAAATTTGGTGCACGCAATACTGGGGCGGAGGAAAGGAAACGTTTTAAACTTTTAAAAGCTTGTTCACAATTCTCGTCCCAATTAAATTTATATTTAGGACTGGTCAATCTAGTCAGGGGGGAGGCAACTTGAGCAAAGTTTGGGCAAAAACGCCTGTAATAAGTAGTCATTCCCAAAAATCGTTGGAGGGCTTTCCTGTCCTGAGGCTTAGGAAAATTTAAAATAGTTTGGACCTTTAATTGGTCGGGGGCTACTAGTCCCTTCCCTATTTTAAAGCCGAGATATTTAATCTGGGCTTTACCAAAATCACATTTTTGTAAATTTACAGTGAAATTGTATATCTGCAATTCTTTCAGTAGTTGCTCTAATCTTTCTAAATGAGACTGCCAATCATCACTAAAAACCACCAGGTCGTCTAAGTATGCCTCTACACCTTCTAAGGGTTGGACTAAAATGTTCATAATTCTCTGGAAAGTGGAGGCTGCGTTACACAAGCCGATAGGCATAACCTTATACGTAAATAGTCCGTTCTTAACTACGAACCCGGAAATCTCTTGGGCCCTAGGAGTTAACGGCACCTTGTAATACCCTCTCAGTAAGTCTAATCTGGTCACAAAGTTGGCACCGGCTACAGCATCTATTAAATCATTAATCCTGGGTAATGGAAACCCATCTGGTTTGGTGACTGAATTTACTTTACGGTAATCCGTGCATAGGCGTACGGTACCATCGGGTTTTGGGACCAATAAACAGGGAGAGGCCCAAGGTGTCCAACTGGGTTCTATCAAATTATATTCCAGTAATGTATTTATTTCTTGTTGAATTAATTCTTGCTTAGCAGGAGAGACCCGGTAAGGGGATTGCTTTATTGGACTATCTTCTAACAATTCAATATCGTGGAAACCCAATGTACAAGGAGTAGGGATATCTTTGAAGATGGAGTTATATTTAGTGATTAACTCTTTTATTTGAGATTTTTGGGAGGTAGGAAGAACTTCCAGGAAACGGTCTAGTTGTTTTAAAACTTCAGAATTATGTAGTCTAAATTCTCTTACTTCCCTTACAGTGTCATTCCTTATTTCAGTGGATGTAGGTTGAATAGAGGTAATAATAGTAGGGAGAAGGCTAGACTCGTACTTCTTTAAGTTATCTATGTGATACCTCTTAATTTTCTTATGACGTCCTGGTTCACGGACCAGATAATTCACCTCATTTTCTTTGTCTACTATTTCATATGGCCCCAAATATCTAGGTTTTAAAGAATGTCCTGGAATTAAGTTTTTAACTAACACTAATTCATTTGGAGAGAATGAACGAGATTTAGCCTTTTGGTCGTAAGATTTCTTCATTTTGGCTTGAGCTTCTGACAGATTCACGGCAGCTAAGCTTTTTAATTTGGAGAGAGGTTCTTTCCAAAGTAGAGGACTGGGATGAAGAGGTCCTCTCTTCCCTATCCAAGAATCTCGTAATATGGCTAGGGGTCCTCGCACCTGATGTCCAAAAATCAAGTCAAACGGAGAGTATTTAGTACTTTCTTGTTCAGCTTCACGGAGGGCGAAGAGAAGAAAGGGTAAACCTTCGTCCCATTCACGAGAATATTGCTCACAGTAAGCACGTAAAGTAGATTTAAGGGTTTGGTGGAATCTTTCTAGCACTCCTTGTGACTGGGGATGATATGCTGTAGAGAGGATCTGTCTTACTCCTAATCGAGACATAGCCTCTTTAAAAACCTTAGACGTAAAATTAGAACCTCGGTCAGATTGAATTTCACGTGGTATGCCTACTTGAGCAAAGAAGCGTATTAAAGCTCTTACTATATTTCTGGAATTAATTTTGGACATGGGGATAGCATCAGGATACCGAGTTGCCATATCTATGATAGTGAAGATATACTGGTTACCCCTTTTTGTGCGGGGCAACGGTCCTACACAATCAATAACTAATCTTTCAAAAGGTTCTTCAGGACATTTTATTGGAAGTAAAGGGGCAGACGCGGGATTGTGCGCCGTTTTGCCTATTATTTGACAAACGTGGCATTTCCGTAGTTTGTCAGCAATATAAGTCCTCATCTGAGGCCAAAAAAAATATTTCCTTATCTTTTTCTCTGTCTTACGAGATCCTAAATGACCTCCCAGTGGATTATCATGTGCTAGTTCAAATACCATATTACGTAAGGGCGATGGCACCACTAACAAGTTTCCTTTTGAACTCAAATCATTATCATTATTTCTCTTCCAAAGAAAACCGTCTTCATCTAAAAGGTAACCTTCCTCTTTATCCTTATTGGTTAAACTTTTATCGTCCTTTAGAGCTAAAAGAAATTCTTCTTTATTACATTTTCTAGCTAGGTCCGCAGGGACTGGTAAAACTTTGTCACCTGTGGGTCTCGACTGAATTGCTTCGCTAAAGAGGAAGTTCAAACCTAATTCATCGGACATTTCTAAAGGCTGTTTAATATCCAAATTGTTAGAGTTCTTAGCCATGGCTCTGGTGACCACATTAAGGGGAAATAAGTCTAGCCCTGCCTCAGAGGCTTCTAAGGCATAATTTACATCACAAGGATTATCTAAAACCAGAGGCTCTCTGGGTATCTCCAATTGATCAATTTCGTTCCCGATTAATAGATCCACGCCGGCAATGGGGAAAGGTTTATCTGAAAGACCCACATTGATCCAGCCT
>NW_027199474.1:22500-31779 GCF_038502225.1 Cherax quadricarinatus | reverse complement strand
CAAAAGTGACTTCCGGCTGCGACCGCGGGGTCACTGCGGACGGCGCTGCAAGGATGGGTAGGGGATCATCCGCAAAGCGGCAAACCTTGCCTTGCTCGGAAGGCGGCTTGAGCGAGTCGATGGCGTCATATGCACCCAGGACGTCGTGCTGAGGGCCGAGTCCTAGCGCATCAATGGCAGCCCAGAGGTTAGGGGCGGAATCCCTCCGCATGATGCCGACAGCCAGCATGGGGATGATGTCTTTAATAGCCATACGGCCATCACCATCCGCCCACTTAGTGGAGTTGACGGCATCAGTAAAGTCCGTGGCGGCTTGCTCGAAACGGCAAACGCAAGCCAGGGGGCTTTCGTGCCGGTATTGACATTCGGCCAAGACGCTGGTAACGATGTCAATGTAATGGCGTTGGCGACTACGCCGAAAATAACGCCTAAATTCCTCCTTAAGTTCACCCCAAGACTGAATCTTACAAACGCGCTTGAGCTGCACAAAGGCACCTATATCACCCTGGGTGAGATCCACTGCTGCAACAGCAGCACGAATGTACTGTGTATCTGTTGGGCTATCAAATAGAGCCTGAACAGTCGCCTCGACTGACTGCAGCCATGGCTCTAAACTATTTGCACGACCGTCAAAAATAAGGGTCAGTTGTGGACGACGAGCCGGCCCACTGGTGGTCGAGGCGTGAGCCACAAGTTGACCAACTGTCGCTGGGGCTTCGATGCCCTGCCGCGTGCTCACGCTGGCTGAGGCACCATTGCTGGCACCAGCAGAATCTGGGGTATCGGCATGGCCACTGCGTGTCCTAGTCATGACGTCGATTGTTGAAATGCAAGTAGGTCACGAAGATGGTAAACAGGTCAGAGCAAGAAATGGTATGCACTGGCTACAATTCAAAACAGAGTCAAAGAGAACTCAGCACCACAGTACTAGGTAAACTGCTTAGTGATAGAAATAATTTGAGCAAAACAACAATAAAAAGGGAAATAGTGATACACTCTGAACACAAAATAAGAGATGTATGCAAGTGAATGTACTACAGGGAAGTGCACAAAATGAAGCTAAGGATAGTCAATAATTTCACCAGGAATCTGGCAACAAAATTTATGAAAAGGAGTTTGAACTGTAAACACTGGTAGCAAAAATTGCACAAAATTAAAATAAATCAGGTACTACACAACACTAAACTGTGCTGCAAGCACAGTTTAAAAAGATTGCGGGTGCTAGCAGTAGCAAATTGAAACGCAAAAAAAAAGGTAATTCACTTGCACAAGGGAAGTTGGCACAAAAAAGATATCAGAGTATGGAATAGTGCCAAAAATCACACAAAAAAAAATACACTGACCAGAATTGCTATATTGCACACAAAATAAAATTAATAAAAATGCAAATTATTAAATTCAAGAGTATGGCAAAGGTTAACTGGTGTTAGCAGGGTGTACACTGGCAAAAAGAAAAAAAAATTTGCACAATCTCAAGGTCAAAATTAATTAACTTCACAAGGAATTTTGGTAATTAATGGTAAAAAAGCAGGTTCCCAAAAATACACTCAATGACTTGGGTATATAAAATAGCAAAAAGCAATGCACATAGGTGAATATTCACTGATAAAACATAGAATATATGTAGAGCAAAAATAAATGGGGGAACAGAAAAAAAAAATTTAATGGGCTAGGCACAGATTGTATGACTGCAGGTAGAATATACTAATACTTAAGTACTTGAAGATTACACTTATTAAAAAAAAGAACTAACAAACAAAACAGTGCAAGGGTGTCAACAATCTGTGGCTAACTTGCAGGTGCAACTAGAAAAAAAAAAATAACAGCACACAGGAATTACATGAAAACTGTATGTGAGAGGTAAATTGTATAAATGGTCAACACTGAACAATTTAAATCAATAACTGAGGTGCAAGAAGCAGAATAATAAAAAAAACTGGAATTTAAAATGTAGGAGTGCAAAAATAAATTTACAAAATTTAATAAGCTGTAGGTAAATGGCAAAATGTGCACTGATGACACTGAACAATTTACTGAAGTATGGCTTCAGTAACTAACTGTATTGGTGCAGGACAGTTAAATAATGTCACAAAATATTAGGAAATGCTAGGTAAGTCACTGTTTACTTAACTTTGAGTGCAGATGGACGAAGGTACGGCAGGTCCTGGAACTTTCAGTGACGCTCCAGTAACACTACACACCTCGTAGCATTTGTATACTGCTATGGGGCTTCAATGTCGTAGAAAAAAAAAATATCAGAAAAGACTTGGGAAGAACAGGAAAGACCGGAGTAACTCTGTGGAGGTATAAGAAGTTAAGAGACGTGGATACCCGGCGTGAACCAGAGCTGGTGTATGGTTGTTTACACTGGCAAGCGTGTCTGGGCGCGCTGACTGACTGCGGCTTCAGCACACGGAGAACAAAACATTTACTGCACTACTCGAACGTGCTAAAAACAAGCTTAAGTGAAACTTTGAACTGGGACGAGTAAGTTTTACTTTAACAAATCACTGGGGAAAACAGAACTGGTGATGAACTGGGAATAAAACAACAAGGGAAAGGGAAAAAAAAAAATTTTTAAACTGGGCAACACAAAAAAAAAACTGCACTGGCTGGAGATACGTAGGCGCTGAGTAGTAGTAGACACTATGATGAGTCACGAGCTGCCGTAGACGCTGAACTTTGCTGGCTTAGGGGCTAAGCCAACTGGGTTCCCACGTGGTTAAGCCCGGTAGAACTTCTTGGAGGAACTCTACTTCTTGTAGCTGAGAAGGGCGTAGGGACGCTGTAGGAGGCAGGAGAATGGTGCTGGAGAGTGTTGAAGGGCTGTAGAGAGGGTGATGAGGTGAACACGTGACTGCTAAGGCTGGAGATGACGCCGTGATGCCTATGTCCAGATTTTGTGGGAAAAATCTAGGACGAAGATCGATCTCGGGTCCCGTCAAGACGCTGGGAGTAGCAGATAACTCTTTAGGCTAGCAGGTGCGTTGGATGACGACGGATGATGTTGACTGGTGTCGACCGATCCCCTCCACCCTGAAAAGGCTCACAATGCCGCTGACTCCGCTGTCACCACTGTTATTACTGTTCTTGCTGCTGAACAGCGGTTTAGTGCCGATGAAGGTAGCGTAGGTAGCAATGATACGGCCGTGGACTAGATTGGCTTTAATCGGGTAGGAGTGAGTACACAACGGGCAGTGTGAGGAAGTGACCGCAAGCCAGTCCGTGGAGGGGGAGTACCTGTGTACCTCAAGTCGGTCGAAGCGGGAGTGAGAGAGGGTGGACTGTGTGTCCCACCGACCTAGGTAGGCCTACAGAGGGCAGCACTGAATGCCGCGAAATATGAACTAGTCAGAGCAGACGGCTAGGCTGTGTGCTCTGCCAGTACAGGCTGTCTACATTATTCCCACTCCAGCCTCCCTGACAGTAGCCACGGTGGTGTTATTCCCACTCCAGCCTCCCTGACAGTAGCCACGGTGTTCTTATTTGTGTTCATTCACCGGAGTTGATTAACTCAACAGTCGTAGAGCGAGGTGAAGAGGGCATGTCTCCTGGGTACAGATGTCTAGTACTCATAAGAACAACATAACTCAGGTCATCATCTGAAAAAGACCCGGGCCGGGACAATCCCGGGTGTGTTGCTGGAGGCGGACCCAACAGTTAGGCGTCTTCAGTCCACACAGTAAGCTTCTTTAGTTTAATACAGAGGCAGCAACAGAAGCAGTGGATGTAAGGCTGATGTCATTATAAACATACGTGATCCCAGAAAGATATCACCGTACTGCATAAACCTTACTGTTCTACTTTGTTGCTCTACATCTTTTCTTTGTTACTGTACTGTTCTGTTCTTCTGTATTACTGTATTGTACTCTACCATTCTTCTGTTTTAATTTTCTGTACTGGTCTTCTCTGTTACTTTACTAGTCTTCTCTGTACTGTGCTGGTCTTCTCTGTTAATGTACTGTACCCATTCTTCTGTGTTACTGTACTGATCTTCTCTGTTACTGTACTGTACCCATTCTTCTGTGTTATTGTACTTGTCTTCTCTGTTACTGTACTGTACCCGTTCTTCTGTGTTACTGTACTGTACCCATTCTTCTGTGTTACTGTACTGTACCCATTCTTCTGTGTTACTGTACTGTACCCATTCTTCTGTGTTACTGTACTGGTCTTCTCTGTTAATGCACTGTACCCATTCTTCTGTGTTACTGTACTGGTCTTCTCTGTTACTGAACTGTACTCTTTCTTCTGTATTACTGTACTGGTCTTCTGTGCTACCATTGTCTGGGGAACACCTTCCTACTGAACAAAAGAATAGAAAAATAACAAATGAATAACTTGATGGATAATAAATATATTTTTCTAAGGGTTTTAATTAAAAATAAATAAAATAAAAACTGGCCGCTGTGGTCTCAGTAGGATGTTGGGACAGGAGTATCTTATACCCAGGATGGTCTTCTGATGATGTTTTAGAAGAAATGTGTTGGTTATCCTGGGTGGCGGTGTTCGTCCTATGTTGTGAAAATCCTGTCACTACTTGGCTGTAACACCATAATTCAGATTTTAGAGGTGAGGAGTCGTAATGTTCCACTACGTCCTGTAGACAGGGATCTTGCGGATAAAGAAAACCCACTGGTTATATAAGTGTTAAATAAGTATGCCACTGAAGAAAGACAAAGGCTGGTATTCTACTTCAATGTCATTACTTGTAACCAGGTAAATTAGTGTCAATGAACAGAAATACTCCTGGTAGATTACCTTATCTTATCAGGAGAAGAGTGGAGATGAAGTGATTCTCCAAACTTCAACCCACACCAGGTAAGGTTAATACTACCAGGAGTAAAAATTAAAGCAAAACAGACGCCAGGAACTGAAGTTTAGCCTCAGCCCGCTAGATGGTAGTGCGGGTGGTAACACGCTAATGGTTCCTGGGTGTCTGGACAACCATAACCTCCACTTTTCTAAGGGCTTTTCCCTCACAATATCCCCTTTCCAAAACTTATAGTCGGAGGCAATAAGTTAAGTTACACACACACACACACACACGTACACATACATACATACATATATATATATATATATACATATATATATATACATACATTATATATATATATATATATATATTATATATATATATATATATATATATATATATATATATATATATATATATATATATATATATATATATATATGTCGTGCCGAATATGTAAAACAGGTCAATTAGCAAGAACTCATTTAAAATTAAGTCCTTTCTGAAATTTTCTCTTATACGTTTGAAGATATATTTTTTTCATTAATGTTGATGTAAAAATTTATAATTTTGCACCAAAACAATCTGAGAAAACTTACCTAACCTTATTATAACAAGAACAATTTATTTTAGCCTAACCCAGCTAAATATATTTTAGATTTGTTTACAATAATTTAATACTAAACAAACAGTGAAATATATTTTTTCTTTAGGTTCAGAATGATTTTGGCGAAATTATTGCATACACAAATTTTCACTTGTCCTACATGGCAAGATGAACGTTGCTATTTAAGCCAAGATCGCAAGTTCTGCCTATTCGGCACGACATATATATATATATATATATATATATATATATATATATATATATATATATATATATATATATATATATATATATATATATATATATATATATATATATATATATATATATATATATATATATATATATATATATATATATATATATATATATATATATATATATATATATATGTATGTATGTATGTACAACTTTAAACTTATAGAACTGGATAGCTGGTGGCCTGGTGGCTAAAGCTCCCGCTTCACGCACGGAGGGCCCGGGTTCGATTCCCGGCGGGTGGAAACACAATTTGAACCTTTGAAGTTTTCCAGGTACATCATTGACTTGTGATCTGTTTCAAGCACAAAGGGTTTTCCGTATAAGTAGTATTTGAACCTACTTATACCCCCATACCAATGTATAACATTCCTTCTCCACAGTGGAGTATCTTTCTTCCCTCGGCAGAAGCTTCTTACTGGTGAAAGATATAAGGAAGTGAATCTCATCATAATACTGTAACAGAACAGTCCCGAGTCCTGAATGTGAGGCATCTGTTCGGAGACAAAAGACTCTATTAATCTCAGGTAATTTTAGAACTGGGGGGTTGGAAAGTATTCTTTTAATCTGTTCGAAGCTTTCTACAGCCTCTTCAGAACAAACAATAGGTTCCTTTACATTCTTTTTTAAATAGTCTGTGAGAATGAAGTCAGACCTTAAAAATTCTATAGAAATTTACTGACCCAAGGAAACTTCTTAGCAATTTTTTTTTTAGTTGGGAAGGAGCTTTGCAGAACTGCTTTCGTCTTGTTAGGAAGAGGTGATAAATTACTGTCAGAAATAATAAACCCGAGGTATTGTACCTTGAAATATCCAAGAAAACACTTCTGTGGTTTGATTGTAAGGCCATGAACTCTTAATCTTTTTAAAACCAGCGACAGTGTAGTAAGATGATCTTCCTAGACATGAGTCATGATGTAAATATTATCGAAATACACTGAAACATACTTGAGGTCAGAAAAGGCTATTCTCATAAGCCGGATATACGTGGCACACGCGGTGACCAAGCCGAAAACCATTGTGCGATATTCCATTAGTCTTCTCTGATATTTAACTTTAAGAATTTGTTAATTTCGTTTTCCGTAAGTGAACGGGAACAGGATAGATTTTCCCTCTTCCTGGCTCATCACATGACAATTCAATCTTGTGTACAACAGTAGTGGTAAGTCCTGGGATCTCTGTGAATACGTCTGAAAAGATATCTACTAAGGCATTTACTCGAGACTTTCGTTTACTAGATAGTTCACTTTTGATGTTGATGTTTGAGTTATTAGTTGTAGAATTAGCAGTTAAGATATCAAGTAGCACCTTCGATTCCGTGCGAGACTCGTCATCTATAATACAAACTTTACATTCACAAGAATCATGAGTTTAAACGAAGATTAACTTCTCTACGGTGGAACAGTTTCAAAATATTGACATGATACATTCGTTCTTTACCCTTGACATCCAAGAGATAATCTACCTTATTATAGAACTTTACTATTTTATACGGTCCTCACCAGGAAATTAACAATTTGTTGGATTTGTCTGGTAAAAGAACTAAAACTTCATCGCCAATATTAAATTTACGCTTGACTCTTTTGGTCAATACAGGTCTTGTATGTTTCCATGGAAATATTCAAGTTCTTGACAACTAAATCAGCGGTTTCTTCTAATCTTTCTCTCAGAACTTGAAGAAACAGATAAGTGCTTTGAACTTCAGGTTTAATATATTTGGACCACAGTTCATTCAAGATAAATAGAGGACCACGAGCTTGTCTCCCGTAAAGCAGTTCGAAAGGGGAGTATCCAAGGAAATCACTTGGAATCTCACGCATTGCAAAGTGAACACATGGCAGATATCTATGCCAGTCAGTTGGTTTAAGGAAACAAGGTTTCATTAATATTGACTTAAGGATGGCATGTTGTCATTCCATCTTTCCCTAACAATTTGGATGGTAAGGTATAATGAAAAGAGGTTGAACACCAACAAGTTGATAAACTTGATCCATTAATTCAGAAGTAAATTGAGTGAAAGAATAGATAGTATCTCTTCTGCAACTTCTACTTACGTAATGGAGTTCAAGGGTACCGCCTCCTGGAAGCTAGACGCATAGCCAATCATAGTCAAGATGTATTTATGACCTCCTGATGAACGAGGAGTGACTGGACCAACTGTATCCACTGCAACTCTAGCAAATGGGACTGAGAAAATTGGCATTATTACCATAGGAACTCGAATAATTTTTCCCTTTTGTGAGGAAAGTTGCCGTAAGTGACACGACCATCAATAATTATAGATGTCCGAAGATATCCCAGGACAGAAGTACAAGTCCCTAATCTTCTCATAGGTTTTCCTATGTAAAAAAAATGGCCGGAGACTGGCAGGTCATGAGAAATCTTCAAAATAGCCTCATAGCAATTCGGAATTGCTAACAGACTTCTACTCACGTCATATGGATTGTCTGCTGACACCATATTCTTGAATAGAAGATTATCTTTATATTCAAATTTATAAGAAAATTTCTTTATTTGAATCACGTTGTCTGTTAACGCTAACTTCCGGGTTTCCTCTTAAGAAGGACAAGTCTTCTGAAGACCCTCTAAATCTATGTGAGAAAACTCAATAGATTTTCCATTGGAAAGAACTAACCGATGGATAATTTTTGCCTTAGACTGAGCTCTAGTCAAGACGTTAACCATGTTCTGTTGTGGAACAGATTCAATCACTCGTGATTCTTCGTTAGTTTCTGTGCCCTCTCGTTTTGATGACTGACTTTCCAAGGGTATTCCAGGAGCTTCGTGGCTATCAGCGCTCTGATTCAAGTTATCCAACTGAATCACTTCTGGAGCTATATGGGAAGAAACAGAAGTACGTGTATTAGAAAGGTTAGGTTCGAAATCTCTCTTAGAGGCTCTTGAAAATCCTACACAGTCTCCTTCAGATGGGAAAGTAGCCCCTTCTATGTTCCCTACTAAAACAGAACATGAAGTTACTGGGGCAACTACTGCATCTACCCACCCTGAGAACCACCTGCACCTTATGAAACATCTAATTATTGGAAAAGAATCACTTCTTCCTAAGTAGTCAGTTAATTTAGCAGTTTTATACCATGATGGATCTAAGTTAGGGAAAACCTTACTCGAGATAACAGTACAGGAGTATCCAGTATCTCTTAAAATTGTCGAAACATTCATTTCATTAAAGTACATTTACTAAAAGGTGCGTTAATATTAGCTTCAGTGAAGCACTTCCCGATATTTTCACCCTTCCTTTTGGGACATTCTTGACGTTTATGTCCAAATTCATTACAGTTGAAACATTTCATCGTGAAGGCTCTAAACCTTTGTGCCTAAGAGGCACAAAGGTTTGGAGCCCCTCAGTTTGCTTAGGCACAACAGATTTATATCTGCTACGCTCCTTAGGGTAGTTTTTCTGCGCACACGCATATGTCTGGGACTTGTGCCATCTCCGAAGATGTGTGAACATTTTGTTCTTTTATAAATATTCATAAATGAGAGGTTACCGACGAAAGGAATTGATCCCTTACCATCTGGTCTCGTAAAGAGTCGAAGTCGTGGTCTACTTCAGCGCTATCAATCCAAGAATCAAACAATCTGAAAAGAGTTGTTAAGTACTGCGTGTAATTTTGATTTGGAGTTATTCTAGCTTAAA
>NW_027199474.1:0-20000 GCF_038502225.1 Cherax quadricarinatus | reverse complement strand
TGCAGTGCCTTTCCTGTAATGTGTGCCTGATCCTCTAGCTTTTGCAGTAACCTCTTGTGAGGAACTGTGTCGAAGGCCTTCTTGCAGTCCAAAAATATGCAGTCGATCCACCCCTCTCTCTCTTCTCTTACTTCTGTCACCTTGTCATAAAACTCTAGTAGGTTTGTGATAGGATTTTCCTTCCCTGAAACCGTGCTGGTTGTCAATTATACACTTGTTTCTTTCCAGGTGCCCCACCACTCTCCTCCTGATGATCTTCTCCATGACCTTGCATACTATACACGTTAGTGATACAGGTCTGTAGTTTAGTGCCTCATGTCTGTCTCCCTTTATAAAAATTGGGACTACATTTGCCATTTTCCATACCTCAGGGAGTTGCCCAGTTTCAAATGATGTGTTGAAGATCTTTGTTAATGGCTCACACAGTATATCTGCTCCCTCTTTAAGGACCCATGGATTGATGTTGTCTGGTCCCACCGCCTTTGAGGTGTCAAGTTCGCATAGCAGCTTCTTCACCTCCTCCTTGGTTATATGTACCTCATCCAGCACTTGCTGGTGTGCCCCCCTGTTCTGATTTCCTGGAGTCCTACTGGTTTCCACTGTAAATACCTCTTTAAATCTTGTGTTGAGCTCCTGACATACCTCTTGGTCGTTTCTTGTGAATTTCCCATCACCCTTCCTCAGTCTGATTACCTGGTCCTTGACTGTTGTTTTCCTCCTGATGTGGCTGTACAACAGCTTCGGGTCAGTCTTTACTTTTGATGCTATGTCATTTTCATATTGTCTCTGAGCCTCCCTTCTCATCTGTGCATATTCGTTTCTGGCTCTTCGGCTGATTTCTTTATTTTCCTGAGTTCTCTGTCTTCTGTACCTTTTCCATTCTCTAGTACACCTAGTTTTTGCCTCCCTACACCTTTGGGTGAACCAAGGACTCGTTCTGTTCTTCCCATTATTTCTGTTTCCCTTGGGAACAAACCTCTCCTCTGCCTCCTTGCATTTTGGTGCTACATAGTCCATCATTTCTTGTACTGGTTTTCCTGTCAGTTCCCTCTCCCACTGAATGTCTTGAAGGAAGTTCCTCATGCCTGAGTAGTTCCCCCTTTTGTAGTTTGGTTTTTCCCAGCCTATTCCTGCTACTCTCTCCACTTGGAGCTCAACTATATAGTTTTTCGAAAAGCCCATAAAATTTTGATGAAATTTAGAAATAATTTTGAATATTTCATATATTTTTTTAAAAATACCTGAAGCATTGAAAAAATCGAAAAATGTGATAAAATGAAGTTTTACTGCATATTTCGACGATTTGGAGGAATTAGAACACTTTTCAGACAAACGTGATTTTTCTGCTAAAATTCATGGATATTAAAACTTTTTCATTAGAATTTCTGATGGAATTGAATTTCATGCTGAAAGTAACGTAAATATGACATTTTAGTGTAGTATTGTGTCAATACATATTTCAAGTGTGAAAATCCATGCATTTAAGCTAAAAAGTAAGGTTTGTTTGAAAAGTGCTCTAATTGCTCCAAATCGTCGAAATATGCAATAAAACATCATTTTAGCATATTTTTCGATTTTTTCAATGCTTTACGTATTTCTAAAAAAATATAATCTGATGGAATTGAAATTTTCGATCATTTTTCAACATTTTAAAATATATTGCTTATTTTTCAATAAGCCCATAAAATTATGATGAAATTCAGAAACAATTTTGAATATTTGATATATTTTTTAAAAATAGCTGAAGCATTGGAAAAATCTAGAAATACGGTAATATGATGTTTTTCTGCATATTTCGACGATTTGGAGCATTTAGAACACTTTTCAGACAAACCTGTATTTTTAGCTAATATTCATGGATTTTCAAACTTTTTTATTATAATTTCTAAAGGAATTGAATTTCATGCTGAAAGTCACGTAAATATGATACTTTAGTGTAGTATTGTGTCAATACATATTTCAAGTGTGAAAGTCCATGTATTTTAGCTAAAGTGTTCCAGATGCTCAAAATCGTCGAAATATGCAGTAAAACATCATTTTACCATATTTTTCGATTTTTTCAATGCTTCAAAATTATTTCTGAATTTCATCGAAATTTTATGGGCTTTTCGAAAAGCATGTAATACACTTTAAAATGTTGAAAAATGCTCGAAAATTTCAATTCCATTAGTGTATATATTTTTAAAAATACCTGAATGAGTGAAAAAATCGAAAAATATGGTACATTTGGAACATTTAGAACACTTTTCAGACAATCCTGATTTTTTAACTAAAATTCATGGATTTTAAAACTTTTTTATTAGAATTTTTTATGGAATTGAATTTCATGCTGAAAGTAACGTAAATATGACATTTAAGTGTAGTATTGTGTCAATAAATATTTCAAGTGTGAAAATCCATGTATTTTAGCTAAAAAGTAAGGTTTGTTTGAAAAGTGTTCTAAATCATCCAAATCGTCGCGATATGCAGTAAAACATCATTTTACCATATTTTTCGATTTTTTCAATGCTTCAGGTATTTTAAAAAAGAAATATAAAGTATTCAGTTTTTTTTCAATTTCATCGAAATTTTATGGGCTTTTTGAAAAATATGTAATATACTTCAAAATGTTGAAAAATGCTCGAAAATTTCAATTCCATTAGTATATATTTTTTTAAAAATACCTGAGTGAGTGAAAAAATCGAAAAATATTTTAAAATTATGTTTTACTGCGCATTTCGACGATTTGGAGCATTTAGAACACTTTTCAGACATTCCTGATTTTTTAACTAAAATTCAGGGATTTTGAAACTTTTTTACATGAATTACTGATGGAATTGAAATTTTCGAGCATTTCCAACATTTTAAAGTATATTACATATTTTTCAAAAATCTCATGAAATTTAGATGAAATTTAGAAATAATTTTGAATATTTCATACATATTTTAAAAATTCCTGAAGCATTGAAAAAATAGAAAATTATGGTGAAATGATGTTTTACTGCATATTTCGACGATTTGGAGCATTTAGAACACTTTTGAAACAAACCTTACTTTTTTGCTAAAATACATGGGTTTTCACACTTGAAATATGTATTGACACAACACTACACTAAAACGTCATATTTAAGTTACTTTCAGCATAAAATTCAATTCCTTCAGTATTTCTGATTAAAAAGTTTGAAAATCCATTAATTTTAGCCAGGAAATCAGGTTTACCTGAAAAGTGTTCTAAATGTTCCAAATCATCGTTTTTCCACATTTTTCGATTTTTTCAATGCTTCAGGTATTTTTAAAAAATATATTATGATGAAATGAAATTTTCGAGCATTTTTCAACATTTTAATGTATATTACATAGTTTTCAAAAAGCCTATAAAATTTCGATGAAATTCAGAAATGATTTTGAATTTTTCGTATATACATTGATTTTCGCATTTGAAATATGCATTGACACAATACTACACTAAAATGTTATATTTAAGTTACTTTCAGCATAAAATTCAATTCCATCAGTAATTCTGATAAAAAAGTGTGAAAATCCACGAATTTTAGCTAAAAAAATCTGGTTTGTCTGAAATGTGTTCTAAATGCTCCGAAATTCATGCTAAAATTCATGGATATTGTAACTTTTTATAAGAATTACTGATGGAATTGAAATTTTCGAGCTTTTTCAACATTTTAAAGTATATTACATGTTTATCAAAAAGCCCATAAAATTTCGATGAAATTCAGAAATAATTTTGAATATTTCATATATTTTTTAAAAATTCCTGAAGATTTGATAAAAACGAAAAATAGGACAAAATGATGTTCTACTGCATTTTTCGAGGATTTGGAACATTTAGAACACTTTTCAGGCAAATCTGATTTTTTTAGGTAAAATTCATGGATTTTCAAACTTTTATGAGAATTACTGATGGAATTGAATTTTATGCTGAAAGTAACTTAAACATGACATTTTAGTGTAGTATTGTGTCAATACGTATTTCAAGTGTGAAAATTTATGTATTGAAGCTAAAAAGTACGTTCTTTTTGAAAAGTGCTATAAATGCTCCAAATCGTCTAAAAATGAAGCAAAACATCATTTGACCATATTTTTCTATTTTTTTCAATGCCTCAGGTATTTTTAAAAGAATATATAAAATATTCAAAATTTTTTTGAATTTCATCTAAATTTTATGGGCATTTTGAAAAATATTTAATATACTTTAAAATGTTGAAAAATGCTCGAAAATTTTAATTCCATTAGTATATATTTTTTCAAAAATACCTGAAGCATTGAAAAAATCGAAAAATATGGTAAAATGATGTTTTACTGCATATTTCGACGATTTGGAGCATTTAGAACACTTTTCAGACAATCCTGATTTTTTAACTAAAATTCATTGATTTTGAAACTTTTTTACAAGAATTGCTGATGGAATTGAAATTTTCGAGAATTTTCAACAATTTAAAGTATATTACACATTTTTCAAAAAGCCCATAAAATTTCGATGAAATTCAGAAATAATTTTGAAAATTTCACATATTTTTTAAAAATAGTTGAAGCATTAAAAAAATGGAAAAATCTGGTAAAATGATCTTTTACTGCCTATTTCGACGATTTGTAGCATTTAGAACACTTTTCAGACAAACCTGATTTTTTAGCTACAATTCATGGATTTTCAAACTTTTTAATCAGAATTACTGATGGAATTGAATTTTATGCTGAAAGTAACTTAAATATGACACTTCAGTGTAGTATTGTGTCAATACATATTTCAAGTGTGAAAATTAATTGGATTTTAGCTTAAAAGCAAGGTTTGTTTGAAAAGTGTTCTAAATGCTCCAAATAGTCGAAATATGCCTAAAACATCATTTTAACTTATTTTTCAAAATTTTCAATGCTTTAGGCATTTTTAAAAAATATATGCTGATGGAATTGAAGTTTTCGAGCATATTTCAACATTTTAAAGTATATTACATATTTTTCAAAAAGCTGTAAAATTTCGATGAAATTCATAAATGATTTTGAATATTTCGTATATTTTTTTAAAAATACGTTAAGCATTGAAATAATCGAAAAATATGGTAAAATGAAGTTTTACTGCATATTTCGACGATTTGGAGGATTTAGAACACTTTTCAGACAAACGTGATTTATCTGCTAAAATTCATGGATTTTAAAACTTTTTTATTAGAATTTCTGATGGAACTGATTTTCATGCTGAAGGTAACGTAAATATGACATTTTCGTGTAGTATTGTGTCAATACGTATTTCAAGTGTGAAAATCCATGCATTTAAGCTAAAAAGTAAGGTTAGTTTGAAAAGTGCTCTAAATGCTCCAAATCGTCGAAATATGCAATAAAACATCATTTTAGCATATTTTTCGATTTTTTCAATGCTTTACGTATTTCTAAAAAAATATAATCTGATGGAATTGAAATTTTCGATAATTTTTCAACATTTTAAAATATATTGCTTATTTTTCAAGAAGCCCATAAAATTATGATGAAATTCAGAAACAATTTTGAATATTTGATATATTTTTTAAAAATAGCTGAAGCATTGGAAAAATCTAGAAATACGGTAATATGATGTTTTTCTGCATATTTCGACGATTTGGAGCATTTAGAACACTTTTCAGACAAACCTGTATTTTTAGCTAATATTCATGGATTTTCAAACTTTTTTATTATAATTTCTAAAGGAATTGAATTTCATGCTGAAAGTCACGTAAATATGATACTTTAGTGTAATATTGTGTCAATACATATTTCAAGTGTGAAAGTCCATGTATTTTAGCTAAAGTGTTCCAGATGCTCAAAATCGTCGAAATATGCAGTAAAACATCATTTTACCATATTTTTCGATTTTTTCAATGCTTCAAAATTATTTCTGAATTTCATCGAAATTTTATGGGCTTTTCGAAAAGCATGTAATACACTTTAAAATGTTGAAAAATGCTCGAAAATTTCAATTCCATTAGTGTATATATTTTTAAAAATACCTGAATGAGTGAAAAAATCGAAAAATATGGTACATTTGGAACATTTAGAACACTTTTCAGACAATCCTGATTTTTTAACTAAAATTCATGGATTTTAAAACTTTTTTATTAGAATTTTTTATGGAATTGAATTTCATGCTGAAATTAACGTAAATATGACATTTAAGTGTAGTATTGTGTCAATAAATATTTCAAGTGTGAAAATCCATGTATTTTAGCTAAAAAGTAAGGTTTGTTTGAAAAGTGTTCTAAATCATCCAAATCGTCGCGATATGCAGTAAAACATCATTTTACCATATTTTTCGATTTTTTCAATGCTTCAGGTATTTTAAAAAAGAAATATAAAGTATTCAGTTTTTTTTCAATTTCATCGAAATTTTATGGGCTTTTTGAAAAATATGTAATATACTTCAAAATGTTGAAAAATGCTCGAAAATTTCAATTCCATTAGTATATATTTTTTTAAAAATACCTGAGTGAGTGAAAAAATCGAAAAATATTTTAAAATTATGTTTTACTGCGCATTTCGACGATTTGGAGCATTTAGAACACTTTTCAGACATTCCTGATTTTTTAACTAAAATTCAGGGATTTTGAAACTTTTTTACATGAATTACTGATGGAATTGAAATTTTCGAGCATTTCCAACATTTTAAAGTATATTACATATTTTTCAAAAATCTCATGAAATTTAGATGAAATTTAGAAATAATTTTGAATATTTCATACATATTTTAAAAATTCCTGAAGCATTGAAAAAATAGAAAATTATGGTGAAATGATGTTTTACTGCATATTTCGACGATTTGGAGCATTTAGAACACTTTTGAAACAAACCTTACTTTTTTGCTAAAATACATGGGTTTTCACACTTGAAATATGTATTGACACAACACTACACTAAAACGTCATATTTAAGTTACTTTCAGCATAAAATTCAATTCCTTCAGTATTTCTGATTAAAAAGTTTGAAAATCCATTAATTTTAGCCAGGAAATCAGGTTTACCTGAAAAGTGTTCTAAATGTTCCAAATCATTGAAATATGTAGTAAAACATCGTTTTTCCATATTTTTCGATTTTTTCAATGCTTCAGGTATTTTTAAAAAAATACATACTGATTAAATAGAAATTTTCGAGCATTTTTCAACATTTTAAAGTATATTACATAGTGTTCAAAAAGCCTATAAAATTTCGATGAAATTCAGAAATGATTTTGAATTTTTCGTATGTTTTTTAAAAATACCTGAAGCATTGAAATAATCGAAAAATATGGTAAAATGAAGTTTTACTGCATATTTCGACGATTTGGAGCATTTAGAACACTTTTTAAACAAACCTGTTTTTTTGCTAAAATTCAGGGATTTTGAAACTTTTTTATAAGAATTTAAATTTTCGAGCATTTTCAACATTTTAAAGTATATTACATCTTTTTCAAAAAGCCCTTAAAATTTCGATGAAATTTAGAAATAATTTTGAAAATTTCATACATTTTTTAAAAATACCTGAAGCATTGAAAAAATCGAAGAATATGTTAAAATGATGTTTTACTGCATATTTCGAGGATTTTGAACATTTAGAACACTTTTCAGACAAACCTGATTTTTTAGATAAAATTCAAAGATTTTAAAACTTTTTTATTAGAATTTCTTATGGAATTGAATTTCATGCTGAAAGTAACTTAAATATGACATTTTAGTGTGAAAATCCATGTATTTAAGCTAAAAACTAAGGTTTGTTTGAAAAGAGTTCTAAATGCTCCAAATCGTCGATATATGCAGTATAGCTTCATTTTACCATATTTTTCAATTTTTTCAATGCTTCTGGTATTTTTATCAAAAATGTGAAATATTCAATTTTTTTTTTTTCATCGAAATTTCATGGGCTTTTTGAAAAAAATGTAATATACTTTAAAATGTTGAAAAATGCTCGAAAATTTCAATTCCATTAGTATGTTTTTTTTTAAATACATGAATGAGTGAAAAAATCGAAAAATATGGTAAAATTATGTTTTACTGCGCATTTCGACGACTTAGAGCATTTAGACTACTTTTCAGTCAATCCTGATTTTTTAAAATTCATGGATTTTGAAACTTTTTTACAAGAATTACTGATGGAATTGAAATTTATGTTACTTTCAGCATAAAATTCAATTCCATCAGTAATTCTGATTAAAAAGGTTGAAAATCCATTAATTTTAGCCAGAAAATCAGGTTTACCTGAGAAGTGTTCTAATTGTTCCAAATCATCGAAATATGCAGTAAAACCTCGTTTCACCATATTTTTCGATTTTTTCAATGCTTCAGGTATTTTTAAAAAATATATACTGATGGAATTCAAATTTTCTAGCATTTTTCAACATTTTAAAGTATATTACATAGTTTCAAAAGGCCCATAAAATTTCGATGAAATTCAGAAATCATTTTGAATATTTCGCATATTTTTAAAAAATACCTGAAGCATTGAAATAATCGAAAAATATGGTAAAATGAAGTTTTTCTTCATATTTCTACGATTTGGAGCATTTAGTACACTTTTCAAACAAACCTTACTTTTTAGCTAAAATACATGGATTTTCACACTTGAAATATGTATTGACACAGTACTACACTAAAATGTCATATTTAAGTTACTTTCAGCATAAAATTCAATTTAATAAGTAATTCTGATAAAAAAAGTTTGAAATTCAAGAATTTTAGCTAAAAAATCAGGTTTGTCTGAAAATTGTTCTAAATGCTCCAAATCGTCGAAATATGCAGTAAAACATCATTTTATCACATTTTTCGATTTTTTCACTTATTCAGGTATTTTTTAAAAAATATATACTAATGGAAATGAAATTTTCGAGCATTTTTCAACATTTTAAAGTATATTACATTTTTTTCAAAAAGCCCATAAAATTTCGATGAAATTCAAAAAAAATTGATTTCACATTTTTTTTTTAAAAATACCTGAAGCATTGAAAAATCGAAAAATATGGTAAAATGATGTTTTACTACATATTTCGACTATTTTTAAAAATATATGAAATATTCAAAATCATTTCTGAATTTCATCGAAATTTTATTAGATTTTTAAAAAATATGTAATATACTTTAAAAATGTTGAAAAATGCTCGAAAACTTCAATTCCATTAGTATATATTTTTGAAAAATACCTGAAGCATTGAAAAAATCTAGAAATATGGTAAAATGATGTTTTACTGCATATTTCGACGATTTGGAGCATTTAGAACACTTTTCAGGAAAAGTTGATTTTTTAGCTAAAATTCATGGATTTTGAAACTTTTTAATAAGAATTACTGATGTAATTGAAATTTTCGATCATTTTCAACATTTTAAAGTATATTACTTATTTTTAAAAAAGCCCGTAAAATTTCGATGAAATTCAGAAATGATTTTGAATATTTCCTATATTTTTTAAAAATGCCTGAATCATTGAAATAATCTAAAAATATGGTAAAATGAAGTTTTACTGCATATTTCAGACAAACGTGATTTTTCTGGTAAAATTCATGGATTTTAAAACTTTTTTATTAGAATTTCTGATGGAATTGAATTTCATGCTGAAAGTAACGTAAATATTAAATTTTAGTGTAGTATTGTGTCAATACATATTTCAAGTGTAAAAATCCATGTATTTAAGCTAAAAACTAAGGTTTGTTTGAAAAGTTTTCTAAATGCTCCAAATCGTCGACATATGCAGTAAAACTTCATTTTACCATATTTTTTAATTTTTTCCATTCTTCTGGTATTTTCATAAAAAATATATACTGATGGAATTGAAATTTTCGAGCATTTTCAACATTTTAAAGTATATTACATATTTTTCAAAAATTTAGAAATAATTTTGAATATTTCACATATATTTCAAAAATTCCTAAAGCATTGAAAAAATAGAAAATTATGGTAAAATTATGTTTTACTGCATATTTCGACGATTTGGAGTCCGCATTTAGAAAACTTTTCAAACAAACCTTACTTTTTTGCTAAAATACATAGGTTTTCACACTTGAAATATGTATTGACACAACACTACACTAAAATGTCATATTTAAGTTACTTTCAGCATAAAATTCAATTCCTTCAGTATTTCTGATTAAAAAGTTTGAAAATCCATTAATTTTAGCCAGGAAATCAGGTTTACCTGAAAAGTGTTCTAAATGTTCCAAATCATCGAAATATGTAGTAAAACATCGTTTTTCCACATTTTCCGATTTTTACAATGATTCAGGTATTTTTAAAAAATATATACTGATGAAATTGAAATTTTCGAGCATTTTTCAACATTTTAATGTATATTACATAGTTTTCAAAAAGCCTATAAAATTTCGATGAAATTCAGAAATGATTTTGAATTTTTCGTATATTTTTTAAAAATACCTGAAGCATTGAAATAATCGAAAAATATGGTAAAATGAAGTTTTACTGCATATTTCGACGATTTGGAGCATTTAGAACACTTTTGAAACAAACCTGTTTTTTTGCTAAAATTCATGGATTTTGAAACTTTTCTATAAGAATTGAAATTTTCGAGCATTTTCAACATTTTAAAGTATATTACATCTTTTTCAAAAAGCCCTTAAAATTTCGATGAAATTTAGAAATAATTATGAAAATTTCATACATACTGATGGAATTGAAATTTTCGAGCAATTTTCAACATTCTAAAGTATGTTAGACATTTTTCAAAAACCCCATTAAATTTCGATGAAATTCAGAAATAATTTTGAAAATTTCATATATTTTTTAAAAATACCTGAAGCATTCAAAAAATCGAAAAATATGGTAAAATGATGTTTTACTGCATATTTCGACGATGTGGAGCATTTAGAACACTTTTCGTACAAACCTGATTTTTTAGCTAAAATTCAAAGATTTTAAAACTTTTTTATTAGAATTTCTTATTTAATTGAATTTCATGGTGAAAGTAACTTAAATATGACATTTTAGAGTATTATTGTGTCAATAAATATTTCAAGTGTGAAAATCTGATAAAAAAGTGTGAAAATCCACGAATTTTAGCTAAAAAAATCTGGTTTGTCTGAAATGTGTTCTAAATGCTCCGAAATTCATGCTAAAATTCATGGATATTGTAACTTTTTATAAGAATTACTGATGGAATTGAAATTTTCGAGCTTTTTCAACATTTTAAAGTATATTACATGTTTATCAAAAAGCCCATAAAATTTCGATGAAATTCAGAAATAATTTTGAATATTTCATATATTTTTTAAAAATTCCTGAAGATTTGATAAAAACGAAAAATAGGACAAAATGATGTTCTACTGCATTTTTCGAGGATTTGGAACATTTAGAACACTTTTCAGGCAAATCTGATTTTTTTAGGTAAAATTCATGGATTTTCAAACTTTTTTATGAGAATTACTGATGGAATTGAATTTTATGCTGAAAGTAACTTAAACATGACATTTTAGTGTAGTATTGTGTCAATACGTATTTCAAGTGTGAAAATTTATGTATTGAAGCTAAAAAGTACGTTCTTTTTGAAAAGTGCTATAAATGCTCCAAATCGTCTAAAAATGAAGCAAAACATCATTTGACCATATTTTTCTATTTTTTTCAATGCCTCAGGTATTTTTAAAAGAATATATAAAATATTCAAAAATTTTTTGAATTTCATCTAAATTTTATGGGCATTTTGAAAAATATTTAATATACTTTAAAATGTTGAAAAATGCTCGAAAATTTTAATTCCATTAGTATATATTTTTTCAAAAATACCTGAAGCATTGAAAAAATCGAAAAATATGGTAAAATGATGTTTTACTGCATATTTCGACGATTTGGAGCATTTAGAACACTTTTCAGACAATCCTGATTTTTTAACTAAAATTCATTGATTTTGAAACTTTTTTACAAGAATTGCTGATGGAATTGAAATTTTCGAGCATTTTCAACAATTTAAAGTATATTACACATTTTTCAAAAAGCCCATAAAATTTCGATGAAATTCAGAAATAATTTTGAAAATTTCACATATTTTTTAAAAATAGTTGAAGCATTAAAAAAATGTAAAAATCTGGTAAAATGATCTTTTACTGCCTATTTCGACGATTTGTAGCATTTGGAACACTTTTCAGACAAACCTGATTTTTTAGCTACAATTCATGGATTTTCAAACTTTTTAATCAGAATTACTGATGGAATTGAATTTTATGCTGAAAGTAACTTAAATATGACACTTCAGTGTAGTATTGTGTCAATACATATTTCAAGTGTGAAAATTAATTGGATTTTAGCTTAAAAGCAAGGTTTGTTTGAAAAGTGTTCTAAATGCTCCAAATAGTCGAAATATGCCTAAAACATCATTTTAATTTATTTTTCAAAATTTTCAATGCTTTAGGCATTTTTAAAAAATATATGCTGATGGAATTGAAGTTTTCGAGCATATTTCAACATTTTAAAGTATATTACATATTTTTCAAAAAGCTGTAAAATTTCGATGAAATTCATAAATGATTTTGAATATTTCGTATATTTTTTAAAAATACGTTAAGCATTGAAATAATCGAAAAATATGGTAAAATGAAGTTTTACTGCATATTTCGACGATTTGGAGGATTTAGAACACTTTTCAGACAAACGTGATTTATCTGCTAAAATTCATGGATTTTAAAACTTTTTTATTAGAATTTCTGATGGAACTGATTTTCATGCTGAAGGTAACGTAAATATGACATTTTCGTGTAGTATTGTGTCAATACGTATTTCAAGTGTGAAAATCCATGCATTTAAGCTAAAAAGTAAGGTTAGTTTGAAAAGTGCTCTAAATGCTCCAAATCGTCGAAATATGCAATAAAACATCATTTTAGCATATTTTTCGATTTTTTCAATGCTTTACGTATTTCTAAAAAAATATAATCTGATGGAATTGAAATTTTCGATAATTTTTCAACATTTTAAAATATATTGCTTATTTTTCAAGAAGCCCATAAAATTATGATGAAATTCAGAAACAATTTTGAATATTTGATATATTTTTTAAAAATAGCTGAAGCATTGGAAAAATCTAGAAATACGGTAATATGATGTTTTTCTGCATATTTCGACGATTTGGAGCATTTAGAACACTTTTCAGACAAACCTGTATTTTTAGCTAATATTCATGGATTTTCAAACTTTTTTATTATAATTACTAAAGGAATTGAATTTTCATGCTGAAAGTCACGGTAAATATGATACTTTAGTGTAGTATTGTGTCAATACATATTTCAAGTGTGAAAGTCCATGTATTTTAGCTAAAGTGTTCCAGATGCTCAAAATCGTCGAAATATGCAGTAAAACATCATTTTACCATATTTTTCGATTTTTTCAATGCTTCAAAATTATTTCTGAATTTCATCGAAATTTTATGGGCTTTTCGAAAAGCATGTAATACACTTTAAAATGTTGAAAAATGCTCGAAAATTTCAATTCCATTAGTGTATATATTTTTAAAAATACCTGAATGAGTGAAAAAAATCGAAAAATATGGTACATTTGGAACATTTAGAACACTTTTCAGACAATCCTGATTTTTTAACTAAAATTCATGGATTTTAAAACTTTTTTATTAGAATTTTTTATGGAATTGAATTTCATGCTGAAAGTAACGTAAATATGACATTTAAGTGTAGTATTGTGTCAATAAATATTTCAAGTGTGAAAATCCATGTATTTTAGCTAAAAAGTAAGGTTTGTATGAAAAGTGTTCTAAATCATCCAAATCGTCGCGATATGCAGTAAAACATCATTTTACCATATTTTTCGATTTTTTCAATGCTTCAGGTATTTTAAAAAAGAAATATAAAGTATTCAGTTTTTTCAATTTCATCGAAATTTTATGGGCTTTTGAAAAATATGTAATATACTTCAAAATGTTGAAAAATGCTCGAAAATTTCAATTCCATTAGTATATATTTTTTTAAAAATACCTGAGTGAGTGAAAAAATCGAAAAATATTTTAAAATTATGTTTTACTGCGCATTTCGACGATTTGGAGCATTTAGAACACTTTTTCAGACATTCCTGATTTTTTAACTAAAATTCAGGGATTTTGAAACTTTTTACATGAATTACTGATGGAATTGGGGGAAATTTTCGAGCATTTCCAATAATTTTAAAGTATATTACATATTTTTCAAAAATCTCATGAAATTTAGATGAAATTTAGAAATAATTTTGAATATTTCATACATATTTTAAAAATTCCTGAAGCATTGAAAAAATAGAAAATTATGGTGAAATGATGTTTTACTGCATATTTCGACGATTTGGAGCATTTAGAACACTTTTGAAACAAACCTTCACTTTTTTTGCTAAAATACATGGGTTTTCACACTTGAAATATGTATTGACACAACACTACACTAAAACGTCATATTTAAGTTACTTTCAGCATAAAATTCAATTCCTTCAGTATTTCTGATTAAAAGTTTGAAAATCCATTAATTTTAGCCAGGAAATCAGGTTTACCTGAAAAAGTGTTCTAAATGTTCCAAATCATCGTTTTTCCACATTTTTCGATTTTTTCAATGCTTCAGGTATTTTTAAAAAATATATTATGATGAAATGAAATTTTCGAGCATTTTTCAACATTTTAATGTATATTACATAGTTTTCAAAAAGTATAAAATTTCGATGAAATTCAGAAATGATTTTGAATTTTTCGTATATACATTGATTTTCGCATTTGAAATATGCATTGACACAATACTACACTAAAATGTTATATTTAAGTTACTTTCAGCATAAAATTCAATTCCAACAGTAATTCTGATAAAAAGTGTGAAAATCCACGAATTTTAGCTAAAAAATCTGGTTTTGTCTGAAATGTGTTCTAAATGCTCCGAAATTCATGCTAAAATTCATGGATATTGTAACTTTTATAAAATTACTGATGGAATTGAAATTTTCGAGCTTTTTCAACATTTTAAAGTATATTACATGTTTATCAAAAGCCCATAAAATTTCGATGAAATTCAGAAATAATTTTGAATATTTCATATATTTTTAAAAATTCCTGAAGATTTGATAAAAACGAAAAAATAGGAGGACAAAATGATGTTCTACTGCATTTTTCGAGGATTTGGAACATTTAGAACACTTTTCAGGCAAATCTGATTTTTTTAGGTAAAATTCATGGATTTTCAAACTTTTATAGAATTACTGATGGAATTGAATTTTATGCTGAAAGTAACTTAAACATGACATTTTATTGTGTATTGTGTCAATACGTATTTCAAGTGTGAAAATTTATGTATTGAAGCTAAAAAGTACGTTCTTTTTGAAAAGTGCTATAAATGCTCCAAATCGTCTAAAAATGAAGCAAAACATCATTTGACCATATTTTCTATTTTTTTCAATGCCTCAGGTATTTTTAAAAGAATATATAAAATATTCAAAATTTTTTGAATTTCATCTAAATTTTATGGGCATTTTGAAAAAATATTTAATATACTTTAAAATGTTGAAAAATGCTCGAAAATTTTAATTCCATTAGTATATATTTTTTCAAAAATACCTGAAGCATTGAAAAAATCGAAAAATATGGAAAAATGATGTTTTACTGCATATTTCGACGATTTGGAGCATTTAGAACACTTTTCAGACAATCCTGATATTTAAGCAAAAATTCGTGGATTTTCAAACTTTTTACAAGAATTGCTGATGGAATTGAAATTTTCGAGAATTTTCAACAATTTAAAGTATATTACAATTTTTCAAAAAGCCCATAAAATTTCGATGAAATTCAGAAATAATCTTGAAAATTTACATATTTTTTAAAAATAGTTGAAGCATTAAAAAATGGAAAAATCTGGTAAAATGATCTTTTACTGCCTATTTCGACGATTTGTAGCATTTAGAACACTTTTCAGACAAACCTGATTTTTTAGCTACAATTCATGGATTTTCAAACTTTTTAATCAGAATTACTGATGGAATTGAATTTTATGCTGAAAGTAACTTAAATATGACACTTCAGTGTAGTATTGTGTCAATACATATTTCAAGTGTGAAAATTAATTGGATTTTAGCTTAAAAGCAAGGTTTGTTTGAAAAGTGTTCTAAATGCTCCAAACCTAGTCGAAATATACCTAAAACATCATTTTAACTTATTTTCAAAATTTTCAATGCTTTAGGCATTTTTAAAAAATATATGCTGATGGAATTGAAGTTTTTCGAGCATATTTCAACATTTTAAAGTATATTACATATTTTTCAAAAAGCTGTAAAATTTCGATGAAATTCATAAATGATTTTGAATATTTCGTTATATTTTTAAAAATACGTTAAGCATTGAAATAATCGAAAAATATGGTAAAATGAAGTTTTACTGCATATTTCGACGATTTGGAGGATTTAGAACACTTTTCAGACAAACGTGATTTATCTGCTAAAATTCATGGATTTTAAAACTTTTTTATTAGAATTTGATGGAACTGATTTTCATGCTGAAGGTAACGTAAATATGACATTTTGTGTAGTATTGTGTCAATACGTATTTCAAGTGTGAAAAATCCATGCATTTAAGCTAAGTTAGTTTGAAAGTGCTCTTAAAGTGCTCCAAATCGTCATGAAATATGCAATAAAACATCATTTTAGCATATTTTTCGATTTTTTCAATGCTTTACGTATTTCTAAAAAAATATAATCTGATGGAATTGAAATTTTCGATAATTTTTCAACATTTTAAAATATATTGCTTATTTTTCAGAAGTTCCCATAAAATTATGATGAAATTCAGAAACAATTTTGAATATTTGATATATTTTTTTAAAAATAGCTGAAGCATTGGAAAAATCTAGAAATACGGTAATATGATGTTTTTCTGCATATTTCGACGATTTGGAGCATTTAGAACACTTTTCAGACAAACCTGTATTTTTAGCTAATATTCATGGATTTTCAAACTTTTTTATTATAATTTCTAAAGGAATTGAATTTCATGCTGAAAGTCACGTAAATATGATACTTTAGTGTAATATTGTGTCAATACATATTTCAAGTGTGAAAGTCCATGTATTTTAGCTAAAGTGTTCCAGATGCTCAAAATCGTCGAAATATGCATAAAACATCATTTTACCATATTTTCGATTTTTCAATGCTTCAAAATTATTTCTGAATTTCATCGAAATTTTATGGGCTTTTCGAAAAGCATGTAATACACTTTAAAATGTTGAAAAATGCTCGAAAATTTCAATTCCATTAGTGTATATATTTTTAAAAATACCTGAATGAGTGAAAAATCGAAAAATATGGTACATTTGGAACATTTAGAACACTTTTCAGACAATCCTGATTTTTTTAACTAAAATTCATGGATTTTAAAACTTTTATTAGAATTTTTTATGGAATTGAATTTCATGCTGAAATTAACGTAAATATGACATTTAAGTGTAGTATTGTGTCAATAAATATTTCAAGTGTGAAAATCCATGTATTTTAGCTAAAAAGTAAGGTTTGTTTGAAAAGTGTTCTAAATCATCCAAATCGTCGCGATATGCAGTAAAACATCATTTTACCATATTTTTCGATTTTTCAATGCTTCAGTGGTATTTTAAAAAAGAAATATAAAGTATTCAGTTTTTTTTTCAATTTCATCGAAATTTTATGGGCTTTTTGAAAAATATGTAATATACTTCAAAATGTTGAAAAATGCTCGAAAATTTCAATTCCATTAGTATATATTTTTTTAAAAATACCTGAGTGAGTGAAAAAATCGAAAAATATTTTAAAATTATGTTTTACTGCGCATTTCGACGATTTGGAGCATTTAGAACACTTTTCAGACATTCCTGATTTTTAACTAAAATTCAGGGATTTTGAAACTTTTACATGAATTACTGATGGAATTGAAATTTTCGAGCATTTCCAACATTTTAAAGTATATTACATATTTTTCAAAAAATCTCATGAAATATAGATGAAATTTAGAAATAATTTTGAATATTTCATACATATTTTAAAAATTCCTGAAGCATTGAAAAAATAGAAAATTATGGTGAAATGATGTTTTACTGCATATTTCGACGATTTGGAGCATTTAGAACACTTTTGAAACAAACCTTACTTTTTTGCTAAAATACATGGGTTTTCACACTTGAAATATGTATTGACACAACACTACACTAAAACGTCATATTTAAGTTACTTTCAGCATAAAATTCAATTCCTTCAGTATTTCTGATTAAAAAGTTTGAAAATCCATTAATTTTAGCCAGGAAATCAGGTTTACCTGAAAAGTGTTCTAAATGTTCCAAATCATTGAAATATGTAGTAAAACATCGTTTTCCATATTTTCGATTTTTCAATGCTTCAGGTATTTTAAAAAAATACATACTGATTAAATAGAAATTTTCGAGCATTTTTCAACATTTTAAAGTATATTACATAGTGTTCAAAAGCCTATAAAATTTCGATGAAATTCAGAAATGATTTTGAATTTTTCGTATGTTTTTTAAAAATACCTGAAGCATTGAAATAATCGAAAAATATGGTAAAATGAAGTTTTACTGCATATTTCGACGATTTGGAGCATTTAGAACACTTTTAAACAAACCTGTTTTTTTGCTAAAATTCAGGGATTTTGAAACTTTTTTATAAGAATTTAAATTTTCGAGCATTTTCAACATTTTAAAGTATATTACATCTTTTTCAAAAAAGCCCTTAAAATTTCGATGAAATTTAGAAATAATTTTGAAAATTTCATACATTTTTAAAAATACCTGAAGCATTGAAAAAATCGAAGAATATGTTAAAATGATGTTTTACTGCATATTTCGAGGATTTTGAACATTTAGAACACTTTTCAGACAAACCTGATTTTTTAGATAAAATTCAAAGATTTTAAAACTTTTTTATTAGAATTTCTTATGGAATTGAATTTCATGCTGAAAGTAACTTAAATATGACATTTTAGTGTGAAAATCCATGTATTTAAGCTAAAAACTAAGGTTTGTTTGAAAAGAGTTCTAAATGCTCCAAATCGTCGATATATGCAGTATAGCTTCATTTTACCATATTTTTCAATTTTTTCAATGCTTCTTATTTTTTATCAAAAAATGTGAAATATTCAATTTTTTTTTTTTTTTTTTTTTTTTTCATCGAAATTTCATGGGCTTTTTGAAAAAAATGTAATATACTTTAAAATGTTGAAAAATGCTCGAAAATTTCAATTCCATTAGTATGTTTTTTTTTAAATACATGAATGAGTGAAAAAATCGAAAAAATATGGTAAAATTATGTTTTACTGCGCATTTCGACGACTTAGAGCATTTAGACTACTTTTCAGTCAATCCTGATTTTTTAAAATTCATGGATTTTGAAACTTTTACAAGAATTACTGATGGAATTGAAATTTATGTTACTTTCAGCATAAAATTCAATTCCATCAGTAATTCTGATTAAAAAGGTTGAAAATCCATTAATTTTAGCCAGAAAATCAGGTTTACCTGAAGAATGTTCTAATTGTTCCAAATCATCGAAATATGCAGTAAAACCTCGTTTCACCATATTTTTCGATTTTTTCAATGCTTCAGTATTTTTAAAAAATATATACTGATGGAATTCAAATTTTCTAGCATTTTTCAACATTTTAAAGTATATTACATAGTTTCAAAAGGCCCATAAAATTTCGATGAAATTCAGAAATCATTTTGAATATTTCGCATATTTTTAAAAAATACCTGAAGCATTGAAATAATCGAAAAATATGGTAAAATGAAGTTTTTCTTCATATTTCTACGATTTGGAGCATTTAGTGCACTTTTCAAACAAACCTTACTTTTTAGCTAAAATACATGGATTTTCACACTTGAAATATGTATTGACACAGTACTACACTAAAATGTCATATTTAAGTTACTTTCAGCATAAAATTCAATTTAATAAGTAATTCTGATAAAAAAAGTTTGAAATTCAAGAATTTTAGCTAAAAAATCAGGTTTGTCTGAAAATTGTTCTAAATGCTCCCAAATCGTCGAAATATGCAGTAAAACATCATTTTATCACATTTTTCGATTTTTT